>NW_026968439.1:0-93562 GCF_028390025.1 Pseudophryne corroboree
ATATGTCACAAAACCGTTAAAGCTCCTGTTCAAAAATTATGCTCCGAAATCAACTTCTGTCACCTCAGTGATACATTTTGGAATGGTACCTAAAGTTTAAAGCAGAAATAGGGGCACTTTTGAAATTTTCATTTTTGACCAATTCGATAGGTCCGGGGCTTAGGTAAGTTATCATATGTCACAGAACCGTTAAAGCTCCTGTTCAAAAATGATGCTCAGAAGCCAACTTCTGTCACCTCAGTGATACATTTTGGAATGGTACCTAAAGTTTAAAGCAGAAATAGGGGCACTTTTGAAATTTTCATTTTTGACCAATTCGATAGGTCCGGGGCCTAGGTAAGCTATCATATTTCACAAAACCGTTAAAGCTCATGTTCAAAAATTATGCTCCGAAATCAACTTCTGTCACCTCAGTGATACATTTTGGAATGGTACCTAAAGTTTAAAGCAGAAATAGGGGCACTTTTGAAATTTTCATTTTTGACCAATTCGATAGGTCCGGGGCTTAGGTAAGTTATCATATGTCACAGAACCGTTAAAGCTCCTGTTCAAAAATGATGCTCAGAAGCCAACTTCTGTCACCTCAGTGATACATTTTGGAATGGTACCTAAAGTTTAAAGCAGAAATAGGGGCACTTTTGAAATTTTCATTTTTGACCAATTCGATAGGTCCGGGGCTTAGGTAAGTTATCATATGTCACAAAACCGTTAAAGCTCCTGTTCAAAAATGATGCTCAGAAGCCAACTTCTGTCACCTCAGTGATACATTTTGGAATGGTACCTAAAGTTTAAAGCAGAAATAGGGGCACTTTTGAAATTTTCATTTTTGACCAATTCGATAGGTCCGGGGCTTAGGTAAGTTATCATATGTCACAGAACCGTTAAAGCTACTGTTCAAAAATGATGCTCAGAAGCCAACTTCTGTCACCTCAGTGATACATTTTGGAATGGTACCTAAAGTTTAAAGCAGAAATAGGGGCACTTTTGAAATTTTCATTTTTGACCAATTCGATAGGTCCGGGGCTTAGGTAAGTTATCATATGTCACAAAACCGTTAAAGCTCCTGTTCAAAAATGATGCTCAGAAGCCAACTTCTGTCACCTCAGTGATACATTTTGGAATGGTACCTAAAGTTTAAAGCAGAAATAGGGGCACTTTTGACATTTTCATTTTTGAACAATTCGATAGGTCCGGGGCTTAGGTAAGTTATCATATGTTACAAAACCGTTAAAGCTCCTGTTCAAAAATGATGCTCAGAAGCCAACTTCTGTCACCTCAGTGATACATTTTGGAATGGTACCTAAAGTTTAAAGCAGAAATAGGGGCACTTTTGAAATTTTCATTTTTGACCAATTCGATAGGTCCGGGGCTTAGGTAAGTTATCATATGTCACAAAACCGTTAAAGCTCCTGTTCAAAAATGATGCTCAGAAGCCAACTTCTGTCACCTCAGTGATACATTTTGGAATGGTACCTAAAGTTTAAAGCAGAAATAGGGGCACTTTTGACATTTTCATTTTTGAACAATTCGATAGGTCCGGGGCTTAGGTAAGTTATCATATGTTACAAAACCGTTAAAGCTCCTGTTCAAAAATGATGCTCAGAAGCCAACTTCTGTCACCTCAGTGATACATTTTGGAATGGTACCTAAAGTTTAAAGCAGAAATAGGGGCACTTTTGAAATTTTCATTTTTGACCAATTCGATAGGTCCGGGGCTTAGGTAAGTTATCATATGTCACAAAACCGTTAAAGCTCCTGTTCAAAAATTATGCTCCGAAATCAACTTCTGTCACCTCAGTGATACATTTTGGAATGGTACCTAAAGTTTAAAGCAGAAATAGGGTCACTTTTGAAATTTTCATTTTTGACCAATTCGATAGGTCCGGGGCTTAGGTAAGTTATCATATGTCACAAAACCGTTAAAGCTACTGTTCAAAAATGATGCTCCGAAATCAACTTCTGTCACCTCAGTGATACATTTTGGAATGGTACCTAAAGTTTAAAGCAGAAATAGGGGCACTTTTGAAATTTTCATTTTTGACCAATTCGATAGGTCCGGGGCATAGGTAAGCTATCATATTTCACAAAACCGTTAAAGCTCCTGTTCAAAAATGATGCTCCGAAATCAACTTCTGTCACCTCAGTGATACATTTTGGAATGGTACCTAAAGTTTAAAGCAGAAATAGGGGCACTTTTGAAATTTTCATTTTTGACCAATTCGATAGGTCCGGGGCTTAGGTAAGTTATCATATGTCACAAAACCGTTAAAGCTCATGTTCAAAAATTATGCTCCGAAATCAACTTCTGTCACCTCAGTGATACATTTTGGAATGGTACCTAAAGTTTAAAGCAGAAATAGGGGCACTTTTGAAATTTTCATTTTTGACCAATTCGATAGGTCCGGGGCTTAGGTAAGTTATCATATGTCACAGAACCGTTAAAGCTCCTGTTCAAAAATGATGCTCAGAAGCCAACTTCTGTCACCTCAGTGATACATTTTGGAATGGTACCTAAAGTTTAAAGCAGAAATAGGGGCACTTTTGAAATTTTCATTTTTGACCAATTCGATAGGTCCGGGGCATAGGTAAGCTATCATATTTCACAAAACCGTTAAAGCTCCTGTTCAAAAATGATGCTCCGAAATCAACTTCTGTCACCTCAGTGATACATTTTGGAATGGTACCTAAAGTTTAAAGCAGAAATAGGGGCACTTTTGAAATTTTCATTTTTGACCAATTCGATAGGTCCGGGGCTTAGGTAAGCTATCATATTTCACAAAACCGTTAAAGCTCATGTTCAAAAATTATGCTCCGAAATCAACTTCTGTCACCTCAGTGATACATTTTGGAATGGTACCTAAAGTTTAAAGCAGAAATAGGGGCACTTTTGAAATTTTCATTTTTGACCAATTCGATAGGTCCGGGGCTTAGGTAAGTTATCATATGTCACAGAACCGTTAAAGCTCCTGTTCAAAAATGATGCTCAGAAGCCAACTTCTGTCACCTCAGTGATACATTTTGGAATGGTACCTAAAGTTTAAAGCAGAAATAGGGGCACTTTTGAAATTTTCATTTTTGACCAATTCGATAGGTCCGGGGCTTAGGTAAGTTATCATATGTCACAAAACCGTTAAAGCTCCTGTTCAAAAATGATGCTCAGAAGCCAACTTCTGTCACCTCAGTGATACATTTTGGAATGGTACCTAAAGTTTAAAGCAGAAATAGGGGCACTTTTGACATTTTCATTTTTGAACAATTCGATAGGTCCGGGGCTTAGGTAAGTTATCATATGTTACAAAACCGTTAAAGCTCCTGTTCAAAAATGATGCTCAGAAGCCAACTTCTGTCACCTCAGTGATACATTTTGGAATGGTACCTAAAGTTTAAAGCAGAAATAGGGGCACTTTTGAAATTTTCATTTTTGACCAATTCGATAGGTCCGGGGCTTAGGTAAGTTATCATATGTCACAAAACCGTTAAAGCTCCTGTTCAAAAATGATGCTCAGAAGCCAACTTCTGTCACCTCAGTGATACATTTTGGAATGGTACCTAAAGTTTAAAGCAGAAATAGGGGCACTTTTGACATTTTCATTTTTGAACAATTCGATAGGTCCGGGGCTTAGGTAAGTTATCATATGTTACAAAACCGTTAAAGCTCCTGTTCAAAAATGATGCTCAGAAGCCAACTTCTGTCACCTCAGTGATACATTTTGGAATGGTACCTAAAGTTTAAAGCAGAAATAGGGGCACTTTTGAAATTTTCATTTTTGACCAATTCGATAGGTCCGGGGCTTAGGTAAGTTATCATATGTCACAAAACCGTTAAAGCTCCTGTTCAAAAATTATGCTCCGAAATCAACTTCTGTCACCTCAGTGATACATTTTGGAATGGTACCTAAAGTTTAAAGCAGAAATAGGGGCACTTTTGAAATTTTCATTTTTGACCAATTCGATAGGTCCGGGGCTTAGGTAAGTTATCATATGTCACAGAACCGTTAAAGCTCCTGTTCAAAAATGATGCTCAGAAGCCAACTTCTGTCACCTCAGTGATACATTTTGGAATGGTACCTAAAGTTTAAAGCAGAAATAGGGGCACTTTTGAAATTTTCATTTTTGACCAATTCGATAGGTCCGGGGCTTAGGTAAGTTATCATATGTCACAAAACCGTTAAAGCTACTGTTCAAAAATGATGCTCCGAAATCAACTTCTGTAACCTCAGTGATACATTTTGGAATGGTACCTAAAGTTTAAAGCAGAAATAGGGGCACTTTTGAAATTTTCATTTTTGACCAATTCGATAGGTCCGGGGCATAGGTAAGCTATCATATTTCACAAAACCGTTAAAGCTCCTGTTCAAAAATGATGCTCCGAAATCAACTTCTGTCACCTCAGTGATACATTTTGGAATGGTACCTAAAGTTTAAAGCAGAAATAGGGGCACTTTTGAAATTTTCATTTTTGACCAATTCGATAGGTCCGGGGCTTAGGTAAGTTATCATATGTTACAAAACCGTTAAAGCTCCTGTTCAAAAATGATGCTCAGAAGCCAACTTCTGTCACCTCAGTGATACATTTTGGAATGGTACCTAAAGTTTAAAGCAGAAATAGGGGCACTTTTGAAATTTTCATTTTTGACCAATTCGATAGGTCCGGGGCTTAGGTAAGTTATCATATGTTACAAAACCGTTAAAGCTCCTGTTCAAAAATGATGCTCAGAAGCCAACTTCTGTCACCTCAGTGATACATTTTGGAATGGTACCTAAAGTTTAAAGCAGAAATAGGGGCACTTTTGAAATTTTCATTTTTGACCAATTCGATAGGTCCGGGGCTTAGGTAAGTTATCATATGTCACAAAACCGTTAAAGCTCCTGTTCAAAAATGATGCTCAGAAGCCAACTTCTGTCACCTCAGTGATACATTTTGGAATGGTACCTAAAGTTTAAAGCAGAAATAGGGGCACTTTTGACATTTTCATTTTTGAACAATTCGATAGGTCCGGGGCTTAGGTAAGTTATCATATGTTACAAAACCGTTAAAGCTCCTGTTCAAAAATGATGCTCAGAAGCCAACTTCTGTCACCTCAGTGATACATTTTGGAATGGTACCTAAAGTTTAAAGCAGAAATAGGGGCACTTTTGAAATTTTCATTTTTGACCAATTCGATAGGTCCGGGGCTTAGGTAAGTTATCATATGTCACAAAACCGTTAAAGCTCCTGTTCAAAAATTATGCTCCGAAATCAACTTCTGTCACCTCAGTGATACATTTTGGAATGGTACCTAAAGTTTAAAGCAGAAATAGGGGCACTTTTGAAATTTTCATTTTTGACCAATTCGATAGGTCCGGGGCTTAGGTAAGTTATCATATGTCACAGAACCGTTAAAGCTCCTGTTCAAAAATGATGCTCAGAAGCCAACTTCTGTCACCTCAGTGATACATTTTGGAATGGTACCTAAAGTTTAAAGCAGAAATAGGGGCACTTTTGAAATTTTCATTTTTGACCAATTCGATAGGTCCGGGGCTTAGGTAAGTTATCATATGTCACAAAACCGTTAAAGCTACTGTTCAAAAATGATGCTCCGAAATCAACTTCTGTAACCTCAGTGATACATTTTGGAATGGTACCTAAAGTTTAAAGCAGAAATAGGGGCACTTTTGAAATTTTCATTTTTGACCAATTCGATAGGTCCGGGGCATAGGTAAGCTATCATATTTCACAAAACCGTTAAAGCTCCTGTTCAAAAATGATGCTCCGAAATCAACTTCTGTCACCTCAGTGATACATTTTGGAATGGTACCTAAAGTTTAAAGCAGAAATAGGGGCACTTTTGAAATTTTCATTTTTGACCAATTCGATAGGTCCGGGGCTTAGGTAAGTTATCATATGTTACAAAACCGTTAAAGCTCCTGTTCAAAAATGATGCTCAGAAGCCAACTTCTGTCACCTCAGTGATACATTTTGGAATGGTACCTAAAGTTTAAAGCAGAAATAGGGGCACTTTTGAAATTTTCATTTTTGACCAATTCGATAGGTCCGGGGCTTAGGTAAGTTATCATATGTTACAAAACCGTTAAAGCTCCTGTTCAAAAATGATGCTCAGAAGCCAACTTCTGTCACCTCAGTGATACATTTTGGAATGGTACCTAAAGTTTAAAGCAGAAATAGGGGCACTTTTGAAATTTTCATTTTTGACCAATTCGATAGGTCCGGGGCTTAGGTAAGTTATCATATGTCACAGAACCGTTAAAGCTCCTGTTCAAAAATGATGCTCAGAAGCCAACTTCTGTCACCTCAGTGATACATTTTGGAATGGTACCTAAAGTTTAAAGCAGAAATAGGGGCACTTTTGAAATTTTCATTTTTGACCAATTCGATAGGTCCGGGGCTTAGGTAAGTTATCATATGTCACAAAACCGTTAAAGCTACTGTTCAAAAATGATGCTCCGAAATCAACTTCTGTAACCTCAGTGATACATTTTGGAATGGTACCTAAAGTTTAAAGCAGAAATAGGGGCACTTTTGAAATTTTCATTTTTGACCAATTCGATAGGTCCGGGGCATAGGTAAGCTATCATATTTCACAAAACCGTTAAAGCTCCTGTTCAAAAATGATGCTCCGAAATCAACTTCTGTCACCTCAGTGATACATTTTGGAATGGTACCTAAAGTTTAAAGCAGAAATAGGGGCACTTTTGAAATTTTCATTTTTGACCAATTCGATAGGTCCGGGGCTTAGGTAAGTTATCATATGTCACAGAACTGTTAAAGCTCCTGTTCAAAAATGATGCTCAGAAGCCAACTTCTGTCACCTCAGTGATACATTTTGGAATGGTACCTAAAGTTTAAAGCAGAAATAGGGGCACTTTTGAAATTTTCATTTTTGACCAATTCGATAGGTCCGGGGCTTAGGTAAGCTATCATATTTCACAAAACCGTTAAAGCTCATGTTCAAAAATTATGCTCCGAAATCAACTTCTGTCACCTCAGTGATACATTTTGGAATGGTACCTAAAGTTTAAAGCAGAAATAGGGGCACTTTTAAAATTTTCATTTTTGACCAATTCGATAGGTCCGGGGCTTAGGTAAGTTATCATATGTCACAGAACCGTTAAAGCTCCTGTTCAAAAATGATGCTCAGAAGCCAACTTCTGTCACCTCAGTGATACATTTTGGAATGGTACCTAAAGTTTAAAGCAGAAATAGGGGCACTTTTGAAATTTTCATTTTTGACCAATTCGATAGGTCCGGGGCTTAGGTAAGTTATCATATGTCACAAAACCGTTAAAGCTCCTGTTCAAAAATGATGCTCAGAAGCCAACTTCTGTCACCTCAGTGATACATTTTGGAATGGTACCTAAAGTTTAAAGCAGAAATAGGGGCACTTTTGACATTTTCATTTTTGAACAATTCGATAGGTCCGGGGCTTAGGTAAGTTATCATATGTTACAAAACCGTTAAAGCTCCTGTTCAAAAATGATGCTCAGAAGCCAACTTCTGTCACCTCAGTGATACATTTTGGAATGGTACCTAAAGTTTAAAGCAGAAATAGGGGCACTTTTGAAATTTTCATTTTTGACCAATTCGATAGGTCCGGGGCTTAGGTAAGTTATCATATGTCACAAAACCGTTAAAGCTCCTGTTCAAAAATGATGCTCAGAAGCCAACTTCTGTCACCTCAGTGATACATTTTGGAATGGTACCTAAAGTTTAAAGCAGAAATAGGGGCACTTTTGACATTTTCATTTTTGAACAATTCGATAGGTCCGGGGCTTAGGTAAGTTATCATATGTTACAAAACCGTTAAAGCTCCTGTTCAAAAATGATGCTCAGAAGCCAACTTCTGTCACCTCAGTGATACATTTTGGAATGGTACCTAAAGTTTAAAGCAGAAATAGGGGCACTTTTGAAATTTTCATTTTTGACCAATTCGATAGGTCCGGGGCTTAGGTAAGTTATCATATGTCACAAAACCGTTAAAGCTCCTGTTCAAAAATTATGCTCCGAAATCAACTTCTGTCACCTCAGTGATACATTTTGGAATGGTACCTAAAGTTTAAAGCAGAAATAGGGGCACTTTTGAAATTTTCATTTTTGACCAATTCGATAGGTCCGGGGCTTAGGTAAGTTATCATATGTCACAGAACCGTTAAAGCTCCTGTTCAAAAATGATGCTCAGAAGCCAACTTCTGTCACCTCAGTGATACATTTTGGAATGGTACCTAAAGTTTAAAGCAGAAATAGGGGCACTTTTGAAATTTTCATTTTTGACCAATTCGATAGGTCCGGGGCTTAGGTAAGTTATCATATGTCACAAAACCGTTAAAGCTACTGTTCAAAAATGATGCTCCGAAATCAACTTCTGTAACCTCAGTGATACATTTTGGAATGGTACCTAAAGTTTAAAGCAGAAATAGGGGCACTTTTGAAATTTTCATTTTTGACCAATTCGATAGGTCCGGGGCATAGGTAAGCTATCATATTTCACAAAACCGTTAAAGCTCCTGTTCAAAAATGATGCTCCGAAATCAACTTCTGTCACCTCAGTGATACATTTTGGAATGGTACCTAAAGTTTAAAGCAGAAATAGGGGCACTTTTGAAATTTTCATTTTTGACCAATTTGATAGGTCCGGGGCTTAGGTAAGTTATCATATGTTACAAAACCGTTAAAGCTCCTGTTCAAAAATGATGCTCAGAAGCCAACTTCTGTCACCTCAGTGATACATTTTGGAATGGTACCTAAAGTTTAAAGCAGAAATAGGGGCATTTTTGAAATTTTCATTTTTGACCAATTCGATAGGTCCGGGGCTTAGGTAAGTTATCATATGTCACAAAACCGTTAAAGCTCCTGTTCAAAAATTATGCTCCGAAATCAACTTCTGTCACCTCAGTGATACATTTTGGAATGGTACCTAAAGTTTAAAGCAGAAATAGGGGCACTTTTGAAATTTTCATTTTTGACCAATTCAATAGGTCCGGGGCTTAGGTAAGTTATCATATGTCTCAGAACCGTTAAAGCTCCTGTTCAAAAATGATGCTCCGAAATCAACTTCTGTCACCTCAGTGATACATTTTGGAATGGTACCTAAAGTTTAAAGCAGAAATAGGGGCACTTTTGAAATTTTCATTTTTGACCAATTCGATAGGTCCGGGGCTTAGGTAAGCTATCATATTTCACAAAACCGTTAAAGCTCCTGTTCAAAAATGATGCTCCGAAATCAACTTCTGTCACCTCAGTGATACATTTTGAAATGGTACCTAAAGTTTAAAGCAGAAATAGGGGCACTTTTGAAATTTTCATTTTTGACCAATTCGATAGGTCCGGGGCTTAGGTAAGTTATCATATGTCACAGAACCGTTAAAGCTCCTGTTCAAAAATGATGCTCATAAGCCAACTTCTGTCACCTCAGTGATACATTTTGGAATGGTACCTAAAGTTTAAAGCAGAAATAGGGACACTTTTGAAATTTTCATTTTTGACCAATTCGATAGGTCCGGGGCTTAGGTAAGTTATCATATGTCACAAAACCGTTAAAGCTACTGTTCAAAAATGATGCTCCGAAATCAACTTCTGTAACCTCAGTGATACATTTTGGAATGGTACCTAAAGTTTAAAGCAGAAATAGGGGCACTTTTGAAATTTTCATTTTTGACCAATTCGATAGGTCCGGGGCTTAGGTAAGCTATCATATTTCACAAAACCGTTAAAGCTCCTGTTCAAAAATTATGCTCCGAAATCAACTTCTGTCACCTCAGTGATACATTTTGGAATGGTACCTAAAGTTTAAAGCAGAAATAGGGACACTTTTGAAATTTTCATTTTTGACCAATTCGATAGGTCCGGGGCTTAGGTAAGTTATCATATGTCACAAAACCGTTAAAGCTCCTGTTCAAAAATTATGCTCCGAAATCAACTTCTGTCACCTCAGTGATACATTTTGGAATGGTACCTAAAGTTTAAAGCAGAAATAGGGGCACTTTTGAAATTTTCATTTTTGACCAATTCGATAGGTGCGGGGCTTAGGTAAGTTATCATATGTCACAGAACCGTTAAAGCTCCTGTTCAAAAATGATGCTCAGAAGCCAACTTCTGTCACCTCAGTGATACATTTTGGAATGGTACCTAAAGTTTAAAGCAGAAATAGGGGCACTTTTGAAATTTTCATTTTTGACCAATTCGATAGGTCCGGGGCTTAGGTAAGTTATCATATGTCACAAAACCGTTAAAGCTACTGTTCAAAAATGATGCTCCGAAATCAACTTCTGTCACCTCAGTGATACATTTTGGAATGGTACCTAAAGTTTAAAGCAGAAATAGGGGCACTTTTGAAATTTTCATTTTTGACCAATTCGATAGGTCCGGGGCATAGGTAAGCTATCATATTTCACAAAACCGTTAAAGCTCCTGTTCAAAAATGATGCTCCGAAATCAACTTCTGTCACCTCAGTGATACATTTTGGAATGGTACCTAAAGTTTAAAGCAGAAATAGGGGCACTTTTGAAATTTTCATTTTTGACCAATTCGATAGGTCCGGGGCTTAGGTAAGTTATCATATGTCACAGAACCGTTAAAGCTCCTGTTCAAAAATGATGCTCAGAAGCCAACTTCTGTCACCTCAGTGATACATTTTGGAATGGTACCTAAAGTTTAAAGCAGAAATAGGGGCACTTTTGACATTTTCATTTTTGACCAATTCGATAGGTCCGGGGCTTAGGTAAGTTATCATATGTCACAGAACCGTTAAAGCTCCTGTTCAAAAATGATGCTCAGAAGCCAACTTCTGTCACCTCAGTGATACATTTTGGAATGGTACCTAAAGTTTAAAGCAGAAATAGGGGCACTTTTGAAATTTTCATTTTTGACCAATTCGATAGGTCCGGGGCTTAGGTAAGTTATCATATGTCACAAAACCGTTAAAGCTACTGTTCAAAAATGATGCTCCGAAATCAACTTCTGTAACCTCAGTGATACATTTTGGAATGGTACCTAAAGTTTAAAGCAGAAATAGGGGCACTTTTGAAATTTTCATTTTTGACCAATTCGATAGGTCCGGGGCATAGGTAAGCTATCATATTTCACAAAACCGTTAAAGCTCCTGTTCAAAAATGATGCTCCGAAATCAACTTCTGTCACCTCAGTGATACATTTTGGAATGGTACCTAAAGTTTAAAGCAGAAATAGGGGCACTTTTGAAATTTTCATTTTTGACCAATTCGATAGGTCCGGGGCTTAGGTAAGTTATCATATGTCACAGAACCGTTAAAGCTCCTGTTCAAAAATGATGCTCAGAAGCCAACTTCTGTCACCTCAGTGATACATTTTGGAATGGTACCTAAAGTTTAAAGCAGAAATAGGGGCACTTTTGAAATTTTCATTTTTGACCAATTCGATAGGTCCGGGGCTTAGGTAAGTTATCATATGTTACAAAACCGTTAAAGCTCCTGTTCAAAAATGATGCTCAGAAGCCAACTTCTGTCACCTCAGTGATACATTTTGGAATGGTACCTAAAGTTTAAAGCAGAAATAGGGGCATTTTTGAAATTTTCATTTTTGACCAATTCGATAGGTCCGGGGCTTAGGTAAGTTATCATATGTCACAAAACCGTTAAAGCTCCTGTTCAAAAATTATGCTCCGAAATCAACTTCTGTCACCTCAGTGATACATTTTGGAATGGTACCTAAAGTTTAAAGCAGAAATAGGGGCACTTTTGAAATTTTCATTTTTGACCAATTCAATAGGTCCGGGGCTTAGGTAAGTTATCATATGTCACAGAACCGTTAAAGCTCCTGTTCAAAAATGATGCTCCGAAATCAACTTCTGTCACCTCAGTGATACATTTTGGAATGGTACCTAAAGTTTAAAGCAGAAATAGGGGCACTTTTGAAATTTTCATTTTTGACCAATTCGATAGGTCCGGGGCTTATGTAAGTTATCATATGTCACAGAACCGTTAAAGCTCCTGTTCAAAAATGATGCTCAGAAGCCAACTTCTGTCACCTCAGTGATACATTTTGGAATGGTACCTAAAGTTTAAGCAGAAATAGGGACACTTTTGAAATTTTCATTTTTGACCAATTCGATAGGTCCGGGGCTTAGGTAAGTTATCATATGTCACAAAACCGTTAAAGCTACTGTTCAAAAATGATGCTCCGAAATCAACTTCTGTAACCTCAGTGATACATTTTGGAATGGTACCTAAAGTTTAAAGCAGAAATAGGGGCACTTTTGAAATTTTCATTTTTGACCAATTCGATAGGTCCGGGGCTTAGGTAAGCTATCATATTTCACAAAACCGTTAAAGCTCCTGTTCAAAAATTATGCTCCGAAATCAACTTCTGTCACCTCAGTGATACATTTTGGAATGGTACCTAAAGTTTAAAGCAGAAATAGGGACACTTTTGAAATTTTCATTTTTGACCAATTCGATAGGTCCGGGGCTTAGGTAAGTTATCATATGTCACAAAACCGTTAAAGCTCCTGTTCAAAAATTATGCTCCGAAATCAACTTCTGTCACCTCAGTGATACATTTTGGAATGGTACCTAAAGTTTAAAGCAGAAATAGGGGCACTTTTGAAATTTTCATTTTTGACCAATTCGATAGGTCCGGGGCTTAGGTAAGTTATCATATGTCACAGAACCGTTAAAGCTCCTGTTCAAAAATGATGCTCAGAAGCCAACTTCTGTCACCTCAGTGATACATTTTGGAATGGTACCTAAAGTTTAAAGCAGAAATAGGGGCACTTTTGAAATTTTCATTTTTGACCAATTCGATAGGTCCGGGGCTTAGGTAAGTTATCATATGTCACAAAACCGTTAAAGCTACTGTTCAAAAATGATGCTCCGAAATCAACTTCTGTAACCTCAGTGATACATTTTGGAATGGTACCTAAAGTTTAAAGCAGAAATAGGGGCACTTTTGAAATTTTCATTTTTGACCAATTCGATAGGTCCGGGGCATAGGTAAGCTATCATATTTCACAAAACCGTTAAAGCTCCTGTTCAAAAATGATGCTCCGAAATCAACTTCTGTCACCTCAGTGATACATTTTGGAATGGTACCTAAAGTTTAAAGCAGAAATAGGGGCACTTTTGAAATTTTCATTTTTGACCAATTCGATAGGTCCGGGGCTTAGGTAAGTTATCATATGTCACAGAACCGTTAAAGCTCCTGTTCAAAAATGATGCTCAGAAGCCAACTTCTGTCACCTCAGTGATACATTTTGGAATGGTACCTAAAGTTTAAAGCAGAAATAGGGGCACTTTTGAAATTTTCATTTTTGACCAATTCGATAGGTCCGGGGCTTAGGTAAGTTATCATATGTTACAAAACCGTTAAAGCTCCTGTTCAAAAATGATGCTCAGAAGCCAACTTCTGTCACCTCAGTGATACATTTTGGAATGGTACCTAAAGTTTAAAGCAGAAATAGGGGCATTTTTGAAATTTTCATTTTTGACCAATTCGATAGGTCCGGGGCTTAGGTAAGTTATCATATGTCACAAAACCGTTAAAGCTCCTGTTCAAAAATTATGCTCCGAAATCAACTTCTGTCACCTCAGTGATACATTTTGGAATGGTACCTAAAGTTTAAAGCAGAAATAGGGGCACTTTTGAAATTTTCATTTTTGACCAATTCAATAGGTCCGGGGCTTAGGTAAGTTATCATATGTCACAAAACCGTTAAAGCTCCTGTTCAAAAATTATGCTCCGAAATCAACTTCTGTCACCTCAGTGATACATTTTGGAATGGTACCTAAAGTTTAAAGCAGAAATAGGGGCACTTTTGAAATTTTCATTTTTGACCAATTCGATAGGTCCGGGGCTTAGGTAAGTTATCATATGTCACAGAACCGTTAAAGCTCCTGTTCAAAAATGATGCTCAGAAGCCAACTTCTGTCACCTCAGTGATACATTTTGGAATGGTACCTAAAGTTTAAAGCAGAAATAGGGGCACTTTTGAAATTTTCATTTTTGACCAATTCGATAGGTCCGGGGCTTAGTTAAGTTATCATATGTCACAAAACCGTTAAAGCTACTGTTCAAAAATGATGCTCCGAAATCAACTTCTGTAACCTCAGTGATACATTTTGGAATGGTACCTAAAGTTTAAAGCAGAAATAGGGGCACTTTTGAAATTTTCATTTTTGACCAATTCGATAGGTCCGGGGCATAGGTAAGCTATCATATTTCACAAAACCGTTAAAGCTCCTGTTCAAAAATGATGCTCCGAAATCAACTTCTGTCACCTCAGTGATACATTTTGGAATGGTACCTAAAGTTTAAAGCAGAAATAGGGGCACTTTTGAAATTTTCATTTTTGACCAATTCGATAGGTCCGGGGCTTAGGTAAGTTATCATATGTCACAGAACCGTTAAAGCTCCTGTTCAAAAATGATGCTCAGAAGCCAACTTCTGTCACCTCAGTGATACATTTTGGAATGGTACCTAAAGTTTAAAGCAGAAATAGGGGCACTTTTGAAATTTTCATTTTTGACCAATTCGATAGGTCCGGGGCTTAGGTAAGTTATCATATGTTACAAAACCGTTAAAGCTCCTGTTCAAAAATGATGCTCAGAAGCCAACTTCTGTCACCTCAGTGATACATTTTGGAATGGTACCTAAAGTTTAAAGCAGAAATAGGGGCATTTTTGAAATTTTCATTTTTGACCAATTCGATAGGTCCGGGGCTTAGGTAAGTTATCATATGTCACAAAACCGTTAAAGCTCCTGTTCAAAAATTATGCTCCGAAATCAACTTCTGTCACCTCAGTGATACATTTTGGAATGGTACCTAAAGTTTAAAGCAGAAATAGGGGCACTTTTGAAATTTTCATTTTTGACCAATTCAATAGGTCCGGGGCTTAGGTAAGTTATCATATGTCACAGAACCGTTAAAGCTCCTGTTAAAAAATGATGCTCAGAAGCCAACTTCTGTCACCTCAGTGATACATTTTGGAATGGTACCTAAAGTTTAAAGCAGAAATAGGGGCACTTTTGAAATTTTCATTTTTGACCAATTCGATAGGTCCGGGGCTTAGGTAAGTTATCATATGTCACAAAACCGTTAAAGCTCCTGTTCAAAAATTATGCTCCGAAATCAACTTCTGTCACCTCAGTGATACATTTTGGAATGGTACCTAAAGTTTAAAGCAGAAATAGGGGCACTTTTGAAATTTTCATTTTTGACCAATTCAATAGGTCCGGGGCTTAGGTAAGTTATCATATGTCACAGAACCGTTAAAGCTCCTGTTCAAAAATGATGCTCAGAAGCCAACTTCTGTCACCTCAGTGATACATTTTGGAATGGTACCTAAAGTTTAAAGCAGAAATAGGGGCACTTTTGAAATTTTCATTTTTGACCAATTCGATAGGTCCGGGGCTTAGGTAAGCTATCATATTTCACAAAACCGTTAAAGCTCCTGTTCAAAAATTATGCTTCGAAATCAACTTCTGTCACCTCAGTGATACATTTTGGAATGGTACCTAAAGTTTAAAGCAGAAATAGGGGCACTTTTGAAATTTTCATTTTTGACCAATTCGATAGGTCCGGGGCTTATGTAAGTTATCATATGTCACAGAACCGTTAAAGCTCCTGTTCAAAAATGATGCTCAGAAGCCAACTTCTGTCACCTCAGTGATACATTTTGGAATGGTACCTAAAGTTTAAAGCAGAAATAGGGGCACTTTTGAAATTTTCATTTTTGACCAATTCGATAGGTCCGGGGCTTAGGTAAGCTATCATATTTCACAAAACCGTTAAAGCTCCTGTTCAAAAATGATGCTCCGAAATCAACTTCTGTCACCTCAGTGATACATTTTGAAATGGTACCTAAAGTTTAAAGCAGAAATAGGGGCACTTTTGAAATTTTCATTTTTGACCAATTCGATAGGTCCGGGGCTTAGGTAAGTTATCATATGTCACAGAACCGTTAAAGCTCCTGTTCAAAAATGATGCTCATAAGCCAACTTCTGTCACCTCAGTGATACATTTTGGAATGGTACCTAAAGTTTAAAGCAGAAATAGGGACACTTTTGAAATTTTCATTTTTGACCAATTCGATAGGTCCGGGGCTTAGGTAAGTTATCATATGTCACAAAACCGTTAAAGATACTGTTCAAAAATGATGCTCCGAAAACAACTTCTGTAACCTCAGTGATACATTTTGGAATGGTACCTAAAGTTTAAAGCAGAAATAGGGGCACTTTTGAAATTTTCATTTTTGACCAATTCGATGGGTCCGGGGCTTAGGTAAGCTATCATATTTCACAAAACCGTTAAAGCTCCTGTTCAAAAATTATGCTCCGAAATCAACTTCTGTCACCTCAGTGATACATTTTGGAATGGTACCTAAAGTTTAAAGCAGAAATAGGGACACTTTTGAAATTTTCATTTTTGACCAATTCGATAGGTCCGGGTCTTAGGTAAGTTATCATATGTCACAGAACCGTTAAAGCTCCTGTTAAAAAATGATGCTCAGAAGCCAACTTCTGTCACCTCAGTGATACATTTTGGAATGGTACCTAAAGTTTAAAGCAGAAATAGGGGCACTTTTGAAATTTTCATTTTTGACCAATTCGATAGGTCCGGGGCTTAGGTAAGCTATCATATTTCACAAAACCGTTAAAGCTCCTGTTCAAAAATTATGCTCCGAAATCAACTTCTGTCACCTCAGTGATACATTTTGGAATGGTACCTAAAGTTTAAAGCAGAAATAGGGGCACTTTTGAAATTTTCATTTTTGACCAATTCGATAGGTCCGGGGCTTAGGTAAGTTATCATATGTCACAAAACCGTTAAAGCTCCTGTTCAAAAATGATGCTCAGAAGCCAACTTCTGTCACCTCAGTGATACATTTTGGAATGGTACCTAAAGTTTAAAGCAGAAATAGGGGCACTTTTGAAATTTTCATTTTTGACCAATTCGATAGGTCCGGGGCTTAGGTAAGTTATCATATGTCACAAAACCGTTAAAGCTCCTGTTCAAAAATGATGCTCAGAAGCCAACTTCTGTCACCTCAGTGATACATTTTGGAATGGTACCTAAAGTTTAAAGCAGAAATAGGGGCACTTTTGAAATTTTCATTTTTGACCAATTCGATAGGTCCGGGGCTTAGGTAAGTTATCATATGTCACAAAACCGTTAAAGCTCCTGTTCAAAAATGATGCTCAGAAGCCAACTTCTGTCACCTCAGTGATACATTTTGGAATGGTACCTAAAGTTTAAAGCAGAAATAGGGGCACTTTTGAAATTTTCATTTTTGACCAATTCGATAGGTCCGGGGCTTAGGTAAGTTATCATATGTCACAAAACTGGTATAGCTTCTGTTCAAAAATTATGCTCTGAAATCAACTTCTGTCACCTCAGTGATACATTTTGGAATGGTACCTAAAGTTTAAAGCAGAAATAGGGGCACTTTTGAAATTTTCATTTTTGACCAATTCGATAGGTCCGGGGCTTAGGTAAGTTATCATATGTCACAAAACCGTTAAAGCTCCTGTTCAAAAATTATGCTCAGAAGCCAACTTCTGTCACCTCAGTGATACATTTTGGAATGGTACCTAAAGTTTAAAGCAGAAATAAGGGCACTTTTGAAATTTTCATTTTTGACCAATTCGATAGGTCCGGGGCTTATGTAAGTTATCATATGTCACAGAACCGTTAAAGCTCCTGTTCAAAAATGATGCTCAGAAGCCAACTTCTGTCACCTCAGTGATACATTTTGGAATGGTACCTAAAGTTTAAAGCAGAAATAGGGGCACTTTTGAAATTTTCATTTTTGACCAATTCGATAGGTCCGGGGCTTAGGTAAGTTATCATATGTCACAGAACCGTTAAAGCTCCTGTTCAAAAATGATGCTCAGAAGCCAACTTCTGTCACCTCAGTGATACATTTTGGAATGGTACCTAAAGTTTAAAGTAGAAATAGGGGCACTTTTGAAATTTTCATTTTTGACCAATTCGATAGGTCCGGGGCTTAGGTAAGCTATCATATTTCACAAAACCGTTAAAGCTCCTGTTCAAAAATTATGCTCCGAAATCAACTTCTGTCACCTCAGTGATACATTTTGGAATGGTACCTAAAGTTTAAAGCAGAAATAGGGGCACTTTTGAAATTTTCATTTTTGACCAATTCGATAGGTCCGGGGCTTAGGTAAGTTATCATATGTCACAAAACCGTTAAAGCTACTGTTCAAAAATGATGCTCCGAAATCAACTTCTGTAACCTCAGTGATACATTTTGGAATGGTACCTAAAGTTTAAAGCAGAAATAGGGGCACTTTTGAAATTTTCATTTTTGACCAATTCGATAGGTCCGGGGCTTAGGTAAGCTATCATATTTCACAAAACCGTTAAAGCTCCTGTTCAAAAATTATGCTCCGAAATCAACTTCTGTCACCTCAGTGATACATTTTGGAATGGTACCTAAAGTTTAAAGCAGAAATAGGGGCACTTTTGAAATTTTCATTTTTGACCAATTCGATAGGTCCGGGGCTTAGGTAAGTTATCATATGTCACAGAACCGTTAAAGCTCCTGTTCAAAAATGATGCTCAGAAGCCAACTTCTGTCACCTCAGTGATACATTTTGGAATGGTACCTAAAGTTTAAAGCAGAAATAGTGGCACTTTCGAAATTTTCATTTTTGACCAATTCGATAGGTCCGGGGCTTAGGTAAGTTATCATATGTCACAGAACCGTTAAAGCTCCTGTTCAAAAATGATGCTCAGAAGCCAACTTCTGTCACCTCAGTGATACATTTTGGAATGGTACCTAAAGTTTAAAGCAGAAATAGGGGCACTTTTGAAATTTTCATTTTTGACCAATTCGATAGGTCCGGGGCTTAGGTAAGTTATCATATGTCACAAAACCGTTAAAGCTCCTGTTCAAAAATTATGCTCCGAAATCAACTTCTGTCACCTCAGTGATACATTTTGGAATGGTACCTAAAGTTTAAAGCAGAAATAGGGGCACTTTTGAAATTTTCATTTTTGACCAATTCGATAGGTCCGGGGCTTAGGTAAGTTATCATATGTCACAGAACCGTTAAAGCTCCTGTTCAAAAATGATGCTCAGAAGCCAACTTCTGTCACCTCAGTGATACATTTTGGAATGGTACCTAAAGTTTAAAGCAGAAATAGGGGCACTTTTGAAATTTTCATTTTTGACCAATTCGATAGATCCGGGGCTTAGGTAAGCTATCATATTTCACAAAACCGTTAAAGCTCCTGTTCAAAAATTATGCTCCGAAATCAACTTCTGTCACCTCAGTGATACATTTTGGAATGGTACCTAAAGTTTAAAGCAGAAATAGGGGCACTTTTGAAATTTTCATTTTTGACCAATTCGATAGGTCCGGGGCTTATGTAAGTTATCATATGTCACAGAACCGTTAAAGCTCCTGTTCAAAAATGATGCTCAGAAGCCAACTTCTGTCACCTCAGTGATACATTTTGGAATGGTACCTAAAGTTTAAAGCAGAAATAGGGGCACTTTTGAAATTTTCATTTTTGACCAATTCGATAGGTCCGGGGCTTAGGTAAGTTATCATATGTCACAAAACCGTTAAAGCTCCTGTTCAAAAATTATGCTCCGAAATCAACTTCTGTCACCTCAGTGATACATTTTGGAATGGTACCTAAAGTTTAAAGCAGAAATAGGGGCACTTTTGAAATTTTCATTTTTGACCAATTCAATAGGTCCGGGGCTTAGGTAAGTTATCATATGTCACAGAACCGTTAAAGCTCCTGTTCAAAAATGATGCTCAGAAGCCAACTTCTGTCACCTCAGTGATACATTTTGGAATGGTACCTAAAGTTTAAAGCAGAAATAGGGGCACTTTTGAAATTTTCATTTTTGACCAATTCGATAGGTCCGGGGCTTAGGTAAGCTATCATATTTCACAAAACCGTTAAAGCTCCTGTTCAAAAATTATGCTTCGAAATCAACTTCTGTCACCTCAGTGATACATTTTGGAATGGTACCTAAAGTTTAAAGCAGAAATAGGGGCACTTTTGAAATTTTCATTTTTGACCAATTCGATAGGTCCGGGGCTTATGTAAGTTATCATATGTCACAGAACCGTTAAAGCTCCTGTTCAAAAATGATGCTCAGAAGCCAACTTCTGTCACCTCAGTGATACATTTTGGAATGGTACCTAAAGTTTAAAGCAGAAATAGGGGCACTTTTGAAATTTTCATTTTTGACCAATTCAATAGGTCCGGGGCTTAGGTAAGTTATCATATGTCACAGAACCGTTAAAGCTCCTGTTCAAAAATGATGCTCAGAAGCCAACTTCTGTCACCTCAGTGATACATTTTGGAATGGTACCTAAAGTTTAAAGCAGAAATAGGGGCACTTTTGAAATTTTCATTTTTGACCAATTCGATAGGTCCGGGGCTTAGGTAAGCTATCATATTTCACAAAACCGTTAAAGCTCCTGTTCAAAAATTATGCTTCGAAATCAACTTCTGTCACCTCAGTGATACATTTTGGAATGGTACCTAAAGTTTAAAGCAGAAATAGGGGCACTTTTGAAATTTTCATTTTTGACCAATTCGATAGGTCCGGGGCTTATGTAAGTTATCATATGTCACAGAACCGTTAAAGCTCCTGTTCAAAAATGATGCTCAGAAGCCAACTTCTGTCACCTCAGTGATACATTTTGGAATGGTACCTAAAGTTTAAAGCAGAAATAGGGGCACTTTTGAAATTTTCATTTTTGACCAATTCGATAGGTCCGGGGCTTAGGTAAGCTATCATATTTCACAAAACCGTTAAAGCTCCTGTTCAAAAATGATGCTCCGAAATCAACTTCTGTCACCTCAGTGATACATTTTGAAATGGTACCTAAAGTTTAAAGCAGAAATAGGGGCACTTTTGAAATTTTCATTTTTGACCAATTCGATAGGTCCGGGGCTTAGGTAAGTTATCATATGTCACAGAACCGTTAAAGCTCCTGTTCAAAAATGATGCTCATAAGCCAACTTCTGTCACCTCAGTGATACATTTTGGAATGGTACCTAAAGTTTAAAGCAGAAATAGGGACACTTTTGAAATTTTCATTTTTGACCAATTCGATAGGTCCGGGGCTTAGGTAAGTTATCATATGTCACAAAACCGTTAAAGATACTGTTCAAAAATGATGCTCCGAAAACAACTTCTGTAACCTCAGTGATACATTTTGGAATGGTACCTAAAGTTTAAAGCAGAAATAGGGGCACTTTTGAAATTTTCATTTTTGACCAATTCGATGGGTCCGGGGCTTAGGTAAGCTATCATATTTCACAAAACCGTTAAAGCTCCTGTTCAAAAATTATGCTCCGAAATCAACTTCTGTCACCTCAGTGATACATTTTGGAATGGTACCTAAAGTTTAAAGCAGAAATAGGGACACTTTTGAAATTTTCATTTTTGACCAATTCGATAGGTCCGGGTCTTAGGTAAGTTATCATATGTCACAGAACCGTTAAAGCTCCTGTTAAAAAATGATGCTCAGAAGCCAACTTCTGTCACCTCAGTGATACATTTTGGAATGGTACCTAAAGTTTAAAGCAGAAATAGGGGCACTTTTGAAATTTTCATTTTTGACCAATTCGATAGGTCCGGGGCTTAGGTAAGCTATCATATTTCACAAAACCGTTAAAGCTCCTGTTCAAAAATTATGCTCCGAAATCAACTTCTGTCACCTCAGTGATACATTTTGGAATGGTACCTAAAGTTTAAAGCAGAAATAGGGGCACTTTTGAAATTTTCATTTTTGACCAATTCGATAGGTCCGGGGCTTAGGTAAGTTATCATATGTCACAGAACCGTTAAAGCTCCTGTTCAAAAATGATGCTCAGAAGCCAACTTCTGTCACCTCAGTGATACATTTTGGAATGGTACCTAAAGTTTAAAGCAGAAATAGGGGCACTTTTGAAATTTTCATTTTTGACCAATTCGATAGGTCCGGGGCTTAGGTAAGTTATCATATGTCACAAAACCGTTAAAGCTCCTGTTCAAAAATTATGCTCAGAAGCCAACTTCTGTCACCTCAGTGATACATTTTGGAATGGTACCTAAAGTTTAAAGCAGAAATAGGGACACTTTTGAAATTTTCATTTTTGACCAATTCGATAGGTCCGGGGCTTAGGTAAGTTATCATATGTCACAGAACCGTTAAAGCTCCTGTTAAAAAATGATGCTCAGAAGCCAACTTCTGTCACCTCAGTGATACATTTTGGAATGGTACCTAAAGTTTAAAGCAGAAATAGGGGCACTTTTGAAATTTTCATTTTTGACCAATTCGATAGGTCCGGGGCTTAGGTAAGCTATCATATTTCACAAAACCGTTAAAGCTCCTGTTCAAAAATTATGCTCCGAAATCAACTTCTGTCACCTCAGTGATACATTTTGGAATGGTACCTAAAGTTTAAAGCAGAAACAGGGGCACTTTTGAAATTTTCATTTTTGACCAATTCGATAGGTCCGGGGCTTAGGTAAGTTATCATATGTCACAGAACCGTTAAAGCTCCTGTTCAAAAATGATGCTCAGAAGCCAACTTCTGTCACCTCAGTGATACATTTTGGAATGGTACCTAAAGTTTAAAGCAGAAATAGGGGCACTTTTGAAATTTTCATTTTTGACCAATTCGATAGGTCCGGGGCTTAGGTAAGTTATCATATGTCACAAAACCGTTAAAGCTCCTGTTCAAAAATGATGCTCAGAAGCCAACTTCTGTCACCTCAGTGATACATTTTGGAATGGTACCTAAAGTTTAAAGCAGAAATAGGGGCACTTTTGAAATTTTCATTTTTGACCAATTCGATAGGTCCGGGGCTTAGGTAAGTTATCATATGTCACAAAACCGTTAAAGCTCCTGTTCAAAAATGATGCTCAGAAGCCAACTTCTGTCACCTCAGTGATACATTTTGGAATGGTACCTAAAGTTTAAAGCAGAAATAGGGGCACTTTTGAAATTTTCATTTTTGACCAATTCGATAGGTCCGGGGCTTAGGTAAGTTATCATATGTCACAAAACCGTTAAAGCTCCTGTTCAAAAATGATGCTCAGAAGCCAACTTCTGTCACCTCAGTGATACATTTTGGAATGGTACCTAAAGTTTAAAGCAGAAATAGGGGCACTTTTGAAATTTTCATTTTTGACCAATTCGATAGGTCCGGGGCTTAGGTAAGTTATCATATGTCACAAAACCGTTAAAGCTCCTGTTCAAAAATGATGCTCAGAAGCCAACTTCTGTCACCTCAGTGATACATTTTGGAATGGTACCTAAAGTTTAAAGCAGAAATAGGGGCACTTTTGAAATTTTCATTTTTGACCAATTCGATAGGTCCGGGGCTTAGGTAAGTTATCATATGTCACAAAACTGGTATAGCTTCTGTTCAAAAATTATGCTCTGAAATCAACTTCTGTCACCTCAGTGATACATTTTGGAATGGTACCTAAAGTTTAAAGCAGAAATAGGGGCACTTTTGAAATTTTCATTTTTGACCAATTCGATAGGTCCGGGGCTTAGGTAAGTTATCATATGTCACAAAACCGTTAAAGCTCCTGTTCAAAAATTATGCTCAGAAGCCAACTTCTGTCACCTCAGTGATACATTTTGGAATGGTACCTAAAGTTTAAAGCAGAAATAAGGGCACTTTTGAAATTTTCATTTTTGACCAATTCGATAGGTCCGGGGCTTATGTAAGTTATCATATGTCACAGAACCGTTAAAGCTCCTGTTCAAAAATGATGCTCAGAAGCCAACTTCTGTCACCTCAGTGATACATTTTGGAATGGTACCTAAAGTTTAAAGCAGAAATAGGGGCACTTTTGAAATTTTCATTTTTGACCAATTCGATAGGTCCGGGGCTTAGGTAAGTTATCATATGTCACAGAACCGTTAAAGCTCCTGTTCAAAAATGATGCTCAGAAGCCAACTTCTGTCACCTCAGTGATACATTTTGGAATGGTACCTAAAGTTTAAAGTAGAAATAGGGGCACTTTTGAAATTTTCATTTTTGACCAATTCGATAGGTCCGGGGCTTAGGTAAGCTATCATATTTCACAAAACCGTTAAAGCTCCTGTTCAAAAATTATGCTCCGAAATCAACTTCTGTCACCTCAGTGATACATTTTGGAATGGTACCTAAAGTTTAAAGCAGAAATAGGGGCACTTTTGAAATTTTCATTTTTGACCAATTCGATAGGTCCGGGGCTTAGGTAAGTTATCATATGTCACAAAACCGTTAAAGCTACTGTTCAAAAATGATGCTCCGAAATCAACTTCTGTAACCTCAGTGATACATTTTGGAATGGTACCTAAAGTTTAAAGCAGAAATAGGGGCACTTTTGAAATTTTCATTTTTGACCAATTCGATAGGTCCGGGGCTTAGGTAAGCTATCATATTTCACAAAACCGTTAAAGCTCCTGTTCAAAAATTATGCTCCGAAATCAACTTCTGTCACCTCAGTGATACATTTTGGAATGGTACCTAAAGTTTAAAGCAGAAATAGGGGCACTTTTGAAATTTTCATTTTTGACCAATTCGATAGGTCCGGGGCTTAGGTAAGTTATCATATGTCACAGAACCGTTAAAGCTCCTGTTCAAAAATGATGCTCAGAAGCCAACTTCTGTCACCTCAGTGATACATTTTGGAATGGTACCTAAAGTTTAAAGCAGAAATAGGGGCACTTTTGAAATTTTCATTTTTGACCAATTCGATAGGTCCGGGGCTTAGGTAAGTTATCATATGTCACAGAACCGTTAAAGCTCCTGTTCAAAAATGATGCTCAGAAGCCAACTTCTGTCACCTCAGTGATACATTTTGGAATGGTACCTAAAGTTTAAAGCAGAAATAGGGGCACTTTTGAAATTTTCATTTTTGACCAATTCGATAGGTCCGGGGCTTAGGTAAGTTATCATATGTCACAAAACCGTTAAAGCTCCTGTTCAAAAATGATGCTCAGAAGCCAACTTCTGTCACCTCAGTGATACATTTTGGAATGGTACCTAAAGTTTAAAGCAGAAATAGGGGCACTTTTGAAATTTTCATTTTTGACCAATTCGATAGGTCCGGGGCTTAGGTAAGTTATCATATGTCACAAAACCGTTAAAGCTCCTGTTCAAAAATGATGCTCAGAAGCCAACTTCTGTCACCTCAGTGATACATTTTGGAATGGTACCTAAAGTTTAAAGCAGAAATAGGGGCACTTTTGAAATTTTCATTTTTGACCAATTCGATAGGTCCGGGGCTTAGGTAAGTTATCATATGTCACAAAACCGTTAAAGCTCCTGTTCAAAAATGATGCTCAGAAGCCAACTTCTGTCACCTCAGTGATACATTTTGGAATGGTACCTAAAGTTTAAAGCAGAAATAGGGGCACTTTTGAAATTTTCATTTTTGACCAATTCGATAGGTCCGGGGCTTAGGTAAGTTATCATATGTCACAAAACCGTTAAAGCTCCTGTTCAAAAATGATGCTCAGAAGCCAACTTCTGTCACCTCAGTGATACATTTTGGAATGGTACCTAAAGTTTAAAGCAGAAATAGGGGCACTTTTGAAATTTTCATTTTTGACCAATTCGATAGGTCCGGGGCTTAGGTAAGTTATCATATGTCACAAAACTGGTATAGCTTCTGTTCAAAAATTATGCTCTGAAATCAACTTCTGTCACCTCAGTGATACATTTTGGAATGGTACCTAAAGTTTAAAGCAGAAATAGGGGCACTTTTGAAATTTTCATTTTTGACCAATTCGATAGGTCCGGGGCTTAGGTAAGTTATCATATGTCACAAAACCGTTAAAGCTCCTGTTCAAAAATTATGCTCAGAAGCCAACTTCTGTCACCTCAGTGATACATTTTGGAATGGTACCTAAAGTTTAAAGCAGAAATAAGGGCACTTTTGAAATTTTCATTTTTGACCAATTCGATAGGTCCGGGGCTTAGGTAAGTTATCATATGTCACAGAACCGTTAAAGCTCCTGTTCAAAAATGATGCTCAGAAGCCAACTTCTGTCACCTCAGTGATACATTTTGGAATGGTACCTAAAGTTTAAAGCAGAAATAGGGGCACTTTTGAAATTTTCATTTTTGACCAATTCGATAGGTCCGGGGCTTAGGTAAGTTATCATATGTCACAGAACCGTTAAAGCTCCTGTTCAAAAATGATGCTCAGAAGCCAACTTCTGTCACCTCAGTGATACATTTTGGAATGGTACCTAAAGTTTAAAGTAGAAATAGGGGCACTTTTGAAATTTTCATTTTTGACCAATTCGATAGGTCCGGGGCTTAGGTAAGCTATCATATTTCACAAAACCGTTAAAGCTCCTGTTCAAAAATTATGCTCCGAAATCAACTTCTGTCACCTCAGTGATACATTTTGGAATGGTACCTAAAGTTTAAAGCAGAAATAGGGGCACTTTTGAAATTTTCATTTTTGACCAATTCGATAGGTCCGGGGCTTAGGTAAGTTATCATATGTCACAAAACCGTTAAAGCTACTGTTCAAAAATGATGCTCCGAAATCAACTTCTGTAACCTCAGTGATACATTTTGGAATGGTACCTAAAGTTTAAAGCAGAAATAGGGGCACTTTTGAAATTTTCATTTTTGACCAATTCGATAGGTCCGGGGCTTAGGTAAGCTATCATATTTCACAAAACCGTTAAAGCTCCTGTTCAAAAATTATGCTCCGAAATCAACTTCTGTCACCTCAGTGATACATTTTGGAATGGTACCTAAAGTTTAAAGCAGAAATAGGGGCACTTTTGAAATTTTCATTTTTGACCAATTCGATAGGTCCGGGGCTTAGGTAAGTTATCATATGTCACAGAACCGTTAAAGCTCCTGTTCAAAAATGATGCTCAGAAGCCAACTTCTGTCACCTCAGTGATACATTTTGGAATGGTACCTAAAGTTTAAAGCAGAAATAGGGGCACTTTTGAAATTTTCATTTTTGACCAATTCGATAGGTCCGGGGCTTAGGTAAGTTATCATATGTCACAGAACCGTTAAAGCTCCTGTTCAAAAATGATGCTCAGAAGCCAACTTCTGTCACCTCAGTGATACATTTTGGAATGGTACCTAAAGTTTAAAGCAGAAATAGGGGCACTTTTGAAATTTTCATTTTTGACCAATTCGATAGGTCCGGGGCTTAGGTAAGTTATCATATGTCACAAAACCGTTAAAGCTCCTGTTCAAAAATTATGCTCCGAAATCAACTTCTGTCACCTCAGTGATACATTTTGGAATGGTACCTAAAGTTTAAAGCAGAAATAGGGGCACTTTTGAAATTTTCATTTTTGACCAATTCGATAGGTCCGGGGCTTAGGTAAGTTATCATATGTCACAGAACCGTTAAAGCTCCTGTTCAAAAATGATGCTCAGAAGCCAACTTCTGTCACCTCAGTGATACATTTTGGAATGGTACCTAAAGTTTAAAGCAGAAATAGGGGCACTTTTGAAATTTTCATTTTTGACCAATTCGATAGATCCGGGGCTTAGGTAAGCTATCATATTTCACAAAACCGTTAAAGCTCCTGTTCAAAAATTATGCTCCGAAATCAACTTCTGTCACCTCAGTGATACATTTTGGAATGGTACCTAAAGTTTAAAGCAGAAATAGGGGCACTTTTGAAATTTTCATTTTTGACCAATTCGATAGGTCCGGGGCTTATGTAAGTTATCATATGTCACAGAACCGTTAAAGCTCCTGTTCAAAAATGATGCTCAGAAGCCAACTTCTGTCACCTCAGTGATACATTTTGGAATGGTACCTAAAGTTTAAAGCAGAAATAGGGGCACTTTTGAAATTTTCATTTTTGACCAATTCGATAGGTCCGGGGCTTAGGTAAGTTATCATATGTCACAAAACCGTTAAAGCTCCTGTTCAAAAATGATGCTCCGAAATCAACTTCTGTAACCTCAGTGATACATTTTGGAATGGTACCTAAAGTTTAAAGCAGAAATAGGGGCACTTTTGAAATTTTCATTTTTGACCAATTCGATAGGTCCGGGGCATAGGTAAGCTATCATATTTCACAAAACCGTTAAAGCTCCTGTTCAAAAATTATGCTCCGAAATCAACTTCTGTCACCTCAGTGATACATTTTGGAATGGTACCTAAAGTTTAAAGCAGAAATAGGGGCACTTTTGAAATTTTCATTTTTGACCAATTCGATAGGTCCGGGGCTTAGGTAAGTTATCATATGTCACAGAACCGTTAAAGCTCCTGTTCAAAAATGATGCTCAGAAGCCAACTTCTGTCACCTCAGTGATACATTTTGGAATGGTACCTAAAGTTTAAAGCAGAAATAGGGGCACTTTTGAAATTTTCATTTTTTACCAATTCGATAGGTCCGGGGCTTAGGTAAGTTATCATATGTTACAAAACCGTTAAAGCTCCTGTTCAAAAATGATGCTCAGAAGCCAACTTCTGTCACCTCAGTGATACATTTTGGAATGGTACCTAAAGTTTAAAGCAGAAATAGGGGCACTTTTGAAATTTTCATTTTTGACCAATTCGATAGGTCCGGGGCTTAGGTAAGTTATCATATGTCACAAAACCGTTAAAGCTCCTGTTCAAAAATGATGCTCAGAAGCCAACTTCTGTCACCTCAGTGATACATTTTGGAATGGTACCTAAAGTTTAAAGCAGAAATAGGGACACTTTTGAAATTTTCATTTTTGACCAATTCGATAGGTCCGGGGCTTAGGTAAGTTATCATATGTCACAGAACCGTTAAAGCTCCTGTTAAAAAATGATGCTCAGAAGCCAACTTCTGTCACCTCAGTGATACATTTTGGAATGGTACCTAAAGTTTAAAGCAGAAATAGGGGCACTTTTGAAATTTTCATTTTTGACCAATTCGATAGGTCCGGGGCTTAGGTAAGTTATCATATGTCACAAAACCGTTAAAGCTACTGTTCAAAAATGATGCTCCGAAATCAACTTCTGTAACCTCAGTGATACATTTTGGAATGGTACCTAAAGTTTAAAGCAGAAATAGGGGCACTTTTGAAATTTTCATTTTTGACCAATTCGATAGGTCCGGGGCTTATGTAAGTTATCATATGTCACAGAACCGTTAAAGCTCCTGTTCAAAAATGATGCTCAGAAGCCAACTTCTGTCACCTCAGTGATACATTTTGGAATGGTACCTAAAGTTTAAAGCAGAAATAGGGGCACTTTTGAAATTTTCATTTTTGACCAATTCGATAGGTCCGGGGCTTAGGTAAGCTATCATATTTCACAAAACCGTTAAAGCTCCTGTTCAAAAATGATGCTCCGAAATCAACTTCTGTCACCTCAGTGATACATTTTGAAATGGTACCTAAAGTTTAAAGCAGAAATAGGGGCACTTTTGAAATTTTCATTTTTGACCAATTCGATAGGTCCGGGGCTTAGGTAAGTTATCATATGTCACAGAACCGTTAAAGCTCCTGTTCAAAAATGATGCTCATAAGCCAACTTCTGTCACCTCAGTGATACATTTTGGTATGGTACCTAAAGTTTAAAGCAGAAATAGGGACACTTTTGAAATTTTCATTTTTGACCAATTCGATAGGTCCGGGGCTTAGGTAAGTTATCATATGTCACAAAACCGTTAAAGCTACTGTTCAAAAATGATGCTCCGAAATCAACTTCTGTAACCTCAGTGATACATTTTGGAATGGTACCTAAAGTTTAAAGCAGAAATAGGGGCACTTTTGAAATTTTCATTTTTGACCAATTCGATGGGTCCGGGGCTTAGGTAAGCTATCATATTTCACAAAACCGTTAAAGCTCCTGTTCAAAAATTATGCTCCGAAATCAACTTCTGTCACCTCAGTGATACATTTTGGAATGGTACCTAAAGTTTAAAGCAGAAATAGGGACACTTTTGAAATTTTCATTTTTGACCAATTCGATAGGTCCGGGTCTTAGGTAAGTTATCATATGTCACAGAACCGTTAAAGCTCCTGTTAAAAAATGATGCTCAGAAGCCAACTTCTGTCACCTCAGTGATACATTTTGGAATGGTACCTAAAGTTTAAAGCAGAAATAGGGGCACTTTTGAAATTTTCATTTTTGACCAATTCGATAGGTCCGGGGCTTAGGTAAGTTATCATATGTCACAAAACCGTTAAAGCTACTGTTCAAAAATGATGCTCCGAAATCAACTTCTGTAACCTCAGTGATACATTTTGGAATGGTACCTAAAGTTTAAAGCAGAAATAGGGGCACTTTTGAAATTTTCATTTTTGACCAATTCGATAGGTCCGGGGCTTATGTAAGTTATCATATGTCACAGAACCGTTAAAGCTCCTGTTCAAAAATGATGCTCAGAAGCCAACTTCTGTCACCTCAGTGATACATTTTGGAATGGTACCTAAAGTTTAAAGCAGAAATAGGGGCACTTTTGAAATTTTCATTTTTGACCAATTCGATAGGTCCGGGGCTTAGGTAAGCTATCATATTTCACAAAACCGTTAAAGCTCCTGTTCAAAAATGATGCTCCGAAATCAACTTCTGTCACCTCAGTGATACATTTTGAAATGGTACCTAAAGTTTAAAGCAGAAATAGGGGCACTTTTGAAATTTTCATTTTTGACCAATTCGATAGGTCCGGGGCTTAGGTAAGTTATCATATGTCACAGAACCGTTAAAGCTCCTGTTCAAAAATGATGCTCATAAGCCAACTTCTGTCACCTCAGTGATACATTTTGGAATGGTACCTAAAGTTTAAAGCAGAAATAGGGACACTTTTGAAATTTTCATTTTTGACCAATTCGATAGGTCCGGGGCTTAGGTAAGTTATCATATGTCACAAAACCGTTAAAGCTACTGTTCAAAAATGATGCTCCGAAATCAACTTCTGTAACCTCAGTGATACATTTTGGAATGGTACCTAAAGTTTAAAGCAGAAATAGGGGCACTTTTGAAATTTTCATTTTTGACCAATTCGATGGGTCCGGGGCTTAGGTAAGCTATCATATTTCACAAAACCGTTAAAGCTCCTGTTCAAAAATTATGCTCCGAAATCAACTTCTGTCACCTCAGTGATACATTTTGGAATGGTACCTAAAGTTTAAAGCAGAAATAGGGACACTTTTGAAATTTTCATTTTTGACCAATTCGATAGGTCCGGGTCTTAGGTAAGTTATCATATGTCACAGAACCGTTAAAGCTCCTGTTAAAAAATGATGCTCAGAAGCCAACTTCTGTCACCTCAGTGATACATTTTGGAATGGTACCTAAAGTTTAAAGCAGAAATAGGGGCACTTTTGAAATTTTCATTTTTGACCAATTCGATAGGTCCGGGGCTTAGGTAAGCTATCATATTTCACAAAACCGTTAAAGCTCCTGTTCAAAAATTATGCTCCGAAATCAACTTCTGTCACCTCAGTGATACATTTTGGAATGGTACCTAAAGTTTAAAGCAGAAATAGGGGCACTTTTGAAATTTTCATTTTTGACCAATTCGATAGGTCCGGGGCTTAGGTAAGTTATCATATGTCACAGAACCGTTAAAGCTCCTGTTCAAAAATGATGCTCAGAAGCCAACTTCTGTCACCTCAGTGATACATTTTGGAATGGTACCTAAAGTTTAAAGCAGAAATAGGGGCACTTTTGAAATTTTCATTTTTGACCAATTCGATAGGTCCGGGGCTTAGGTAAGTTATCATATGTCACAAAACCGTTAAAGCTCCTGTTCAAAAATTATGCTCAGAAGCCAACTTCTGTCACCTCAGTGATACATTTTGGAATGGTACCTAAAGTTTAAAGCAGAAATAGGGACACTTTTGAAATTTTCATTTTTGACTAATTCGATAGGTCCGGGGCTTAGGTAAGTTATCATATGTCACAGAACCGTTAAAGCTCCTGTTAAAAAATGATGCTCAGAAGCCAACTTCTGTCACCTCAGTGATACATTTTGGAATGGTACCTAAAGTTTAAAGCAGAAATAGGGGCACTTTTGAAATTTTCATTTTTGACCAATTCGATAGGTCCGGGGCTTAGGTAAGCTATCATATTTCACAAAACCGTTAAAGCTCCTGTTCAAAAATTATGCTCCGAAATCAACTTCTGTCACCTCAGTGATACATTTTGGAATGGTACCTAAAGTTTAAAGCAGAAACAGGGGCACTTTTGAAATTTTCATTTTTGACCAATTCGATAGGTCCGGGGCTTAGGTAAGTTATCATATGTCACAGAACCGTTAAAGCTCCTGTTCAAAAATGATGCTCAGAAGCCAACTTCTGTCACCTCAGTGATACATTTTGGAATGGTACCTAAAGTTTAAAGCAGAAATAGGGGCACTTTTGAAATTTTCATTTTTGACCAATTCGATAGGTCCGGGGCTTAGGTAAGTTATCATATGTCACAAAACCGTTAAAGCTCCTGTTCAAAAATGATGCTCAGAAGCCAACTTCTGTCACCTCAGTGATACATTTTGGAATGGTACCTAAAGTTTAAAGCAGAAATAGGGGCACTTTTGAAATTTTCATTTTTGACCAATTCGATAGGTCCGGGGCTTAGGTAAGTTATCATATGTCACAAAACCGTTAAAGCTCCTGTTCAAAAATGATGCTCAGAAGCCAACTTCTGTCACCTCAGTGATACATTTTGGAATGGTACCTAAAGTTTAAAGCAGAAATAGGGGCACTTTTGAAATTTTCATTTTTGACCAATTCGATAGGTCCGGGGCTTAGGTAAGTTATCATATGTCACAAAACCGTTAAAGCTCCTGTTCAAAAATGATGCTCAGAAGCCAACTTCTGTCACCTCAGTGATACATTTTGGAATGGTACCTAAAGTTTAAAGCAGAAATAGGGGCACTTTTGAAATTTTCATTTTTGACCAATTCGATAGGTCCGGGGCTTAGGTAAGTTATCATATGTCACAAAACCGTTAAAGCTCCTGTTCAAAAATGATGCTCAGAAGCCAACTTCTGTCACCTCAGTGATACATTTTGGAATGGTACCTAAAGTTTAAAGCAGAAATAGGGGCACTTTTGAAATTTTCATTTTTGACCAATTCGATAGGTCCGGGGCTTAGGTAAGTTATCATATGTCACAAAACTGGTATAGCTTCTGTTCAAAAATTATGCTCTGAAATCAACTTCTGTCACCTCAGTGATACATTTTGGAATGGTACCTAAAGTTTAAAGCAGAAATAGGGGCACTTTTGAAATTTTCATTTTTGACCAATTCGATAGGTCCGGGGCTTAGGTAAGTTATCATATGTCACAAAACCGTTAAAGCTCCTGTTCAAAAATTATGCTCAGAAGCCAACTTCTGTCACCTCAGTGATACATTTTGGAATGGTACCTAAAGTTTAAAGCAGAAATAAGGGCACTTTTGAAATTTTCATTTTTGACCAATTCGATAGGTCCGGATTTTATGTAAGTTATCATATGTCACAGAACCGTTAAAGCTCCTGTTCAAAAATGATGCTCAGAAGCCAACTTCTGTCACCTCAGTGATACATTTTGGAATGGTACCTAAAGTTTAAAGCAGAAATAGGGGCACTTTTGAAATTTTCATTTTTGACCAATTCGATAGGTCCGGGGCTTAGGTAAGTTATCATATGTCACAGAACCGTTAAAGCTCCTGTTCAAAAATGATGCTCAGAAGCCAACTTCTGTCACCTCAGTGATACATTTTGGAATGGTACCTAAAGTTTAAAGTAGAAATAGGGGCACTTTTGAAATTTTCATTTTTGACCAATTCGATAGGTCCGGGGCTTAGGTAAGCTATCATATTTCACAAAACCGTTAAAGCTCCTGTTCAAAAATTATGCTCCGAAATCAACTTCTGTCACCTCAGTGATACATTTTGGAATGGTACCTAAAGTTTAAAGCAGAAATAGGGGCACTTTTGAAATTTTCATTTTTGACCAATTCGATAGGTCCGGGGCTTAGGTAAGTTATCATATGTCACAAAACCGTTAAAGCTACTGTTCAAAAATGATGCTCCGAAATCAACTTCTGTAACCTCAGTGATACATTTTGGAATGGTACCTAAAGTTTAAAGCAGAAATAGGGGCACTTTTGAAATTTTCATTTTTGACCAATTCGATAGGTCCGGGGCTTAGGTAAGCTATCATATTTCACAAAACCGTTAAAGCTCCTGTTCAAAAATTATGCTCCGAAATCAACTTCTGTCACCTCAGTGATACATTTTGGAATGGTACCTAAAGTTTAAAGCAGAAATAGGGGCACTTTTGAAATTTTCATTTTTGACCAATTCGATAGGTCCGGGGCTTAGGTAAGTTATCATATGTCACAGAACCGTTAAAGCTCCTGTTCAAAAATGATGCTCAGAAGCCAACTTCTGTCACCTCAGTGATACATTTTGGAATGGTACCTAAAGTTTAAAGCAGAAATAGGGGCACTTTTGAAATTTTCATTTTTGACCAATTCGATAGGTCCGGGGCTTAGGTAAGTTATCATATGTCACAGAACCGTTAAAGCTCCTGTTCAAAAATGATGCTCAGAAGCCAACTTCTGTCACCTCAGTGATACATTTTGGAATGGTACCTAAAGTTTAAAGCAGAAATAGGGGCACTTTTGAAATTTTCATTTTTGACCAATTCGATAGGTCCGGGGCTTAGGTAAGTTATCATATGTCACAAAACCGTTAAAGCTCCTGTTCAAAAATTATGCTCCGAAATCAACTTCTGTCACCTCAGTGATACATTTTGGAATGGTACCTAAAGTTTAAAGCAGAAATAGGGGCACTTTTGAAATTTTCATTTTTGACCAATTCGATAGGTCCGGGGCTTAGGTAAGTTATCATATGTCACAGAACCGTTAAAGCTCCTGTTCAAAAATGATGCTCAGAAGCCAACTTCTGTCACCTCAGTGATACATTTTGGAATGGTACCTAAAGTTTAAAGCAGAAATAGGGGCACTTTTGAAATTTTCATTTTTGACCAATTCGATAGATCCGGGGCTTAGGTAAGCTATCATATTTCACAAAACCGTTAAAGCTCCTGTTCAAAAATTATGCTCCGAAATCAACTTCTGTCACCTCAGTGATACATTTTGGAATGGTACCTAAAGTTTAAAGCAGAAATAGGGGCACTTTTGAAATTTTCATTTTTGACCAATTCGATAGGTCCGGGGCTTATGTAAGTTATCATATGTCACAGAACCGTTAAAGCTCCTGTTCAAAAATGATGCTCAGAAGCCAACTTCTGTCACCTCAGTGATACATTTTGGAATGGTACCTAAAGTTTAAAGCAGAAATAGGGGCACTTTTGAAATTTTCATTTTTGACCAATTCGATAGGTCCGGGGCTTAGGTAAGTTATCATATGTCACAAAACCGTTAAAGCTCCTGTTCAAAAATGATGCTCCGAAATCAACTTCTGTAACCTCAGTGATACATTTTGGAATGGTACCTAAAGTTTAAAGCAGAAATAGGGGCACTTTTGAAATTTTCATTTTTGACCAATTCGATAGGTCCGGGGCATAGGTAAGCTATCATATTTCACAAAACCGTTAAAGCTCCTGTTCAAAAATTATGCTCCGAAATCAACTTCTGTCACCTCAGTGATACATTTTGGAATGGTACCTAAAGTTTAAAGCAGAAATAGGGGCACTTTTGAAATTTTCATTTTTGACCAATTCGATAGGTCCGGGGCTTAGGTAAGTTATCATATGTCACAGAACCGTTAAAGCTCCTGTTCAAAAATGATGCTCAGAAGCCAACTTCTGTCACCTCAGTGATACATTTTGGAATGGTACCTAAAGTTTAAAGCAGAAATAGGGGCACTTTTGAAATTTTCATTTTTGACCAATTCGATAGGTCCGGGGCTTAGGTAAGTTATCATATGTTACAAAACCGTTAAAGCTCCTGTTCAAAAATGATGCTCAGAAGCCAACTTCTGTCACCTCAGTGATACATTTTGGAATGGTACCTAAAGTTTAAAGCAGAAATAGGGGCACTTTTGAAATTTTCATTTTTGACCAATTCGATAGGTCCGGGGCTTAGGTAAGTTATCATATGTCACAAAACCGTTAAAGCTCCTGTTCAAAAATTATGCTCAGAAGCCAACTTCTGTCACCTCAGTGATACATTTTGGAATGGTACCTAAAGTTTAAAGCAGAAATAGGGACACTTTTGAAATTTTCATTTTTGACCAATTCGATAGGTCCGGGGCTTAGGTAAGTTATCATATGTCACAGAACCGTTAAAGCTCCTGTTAAAAAATGATGCTCAGAAGCCAACTTCTGTCACCTCAGTGATACATTTTGGAATGGTACCTAAAGTTTAAAGCAGAAATAGGGGCACTTTTGAAATTTTCATTTTTGACCAATTCGATAGGTCCGGGGCTTAGGTAAGCTATCATATTTCACAAAACCGTTAAAGCTCCTGTTCAAAAATTATGCTCCGAAATCAACTTCTGTCACCTCAGTGATACATTTTGGAATGGTACCTAAAGTTTAAAGCAGAAACAGGGGCACTTTTGAAATTTTCATTTTTGACCAATTCGATAGGTCCGGGGCTTAGGTAAGTTATCATATGTCACAGAACCGTTAAAGCTCCTGTTCAAAAATGATGCTCAGAAGCCAACTTCTGTCACCTCAGTGATACATTTTGGAATGGTACCTAAAGTTTAAAGCAGAAATAGGGGCACTTTTGAAATTTTCATTTTTGACCAATTCGATAGGTCCGGGGCTTAGGTAAGTTATCATATGTCACAAAACCGTTAAAGCTCCTGTTCAAAAATGATGCTCAGAAGCCAACTTCTGTCACCTCAGTGATACATTTTGGAATGGTACCTAAAGTTTAAAGCAGAAATAGGGGCACTTTTGAAATTTTCATTTTTGACCAATTCGATAGGTCCGGGGCTTAGGTAAGTTATCATATGTCACAAAACCGTTAAAGCTCCTGTTCAAAAATGATGCTCAGAAGCCAACTTCTGTCACCTCAGTGATACATTTTGGAATGGTACCTAAAGTTTAAAGCAGAAATAGGGGCACTTTTGAAATTTTAATTTTTGACCAATTCGATAGGTCCGGGGCTTAGGTAAGTTATCATATGTCACAAAACCGTTAAAGCTCCTGTTCAAAAATGATGCTCAGAAGCCAACTTCTGTCACCTCAGTGATACATTTTGGAATGGTACCTAAAGTTTAAAGCAGAAATAGGGGCACTTTTGAAATTTTCATTTTTGACCAATTCGATAGGTCCGGGGCTTAGGTAAGTTATCATATGTCACAAAACCGTTAAAGCTCCTGTTCAAAAATGATGCTCAGAAGCCAACTTCTGTCACCTCAGTGATACATTTTGGAATGGTACCTAAAGTTTAAAGCAGAAATAGGGGCACTTTTGAAATTTTCATTTTTGACCAATTCGATAGGTCCGGGGCTTAGGTAAGTTATCATATGTCACAAAACTGGTATAGCTTCTGTTCAAAAATTATGCTCTGAAATCAACTTCTGTCACCTCAGTGATACATTTTGGAATGGTACCTAAAGTTTAAAGCAGAAATAGGGGCACTTTTGAAATTTTCATTTTTGACCAATTCGATAGGTCCGGGGCTTAGGTAAGTTATCATATGTCACAAAACCGTTAAAGCTCCTGTTCAAAAATTATGCTCAGAAGCCAACTTCTGTCACCTCAGTGATACATTTTGGAATGGTACCTAAAGTTTAAAGCAGAAATAAGGGCACTTTTGAAATTTTCATTTTTGACCAATTCGATAGGTCCGGGGCTTATGTAAGTTATCATATGTCACAGAACCGTTAAAGCTCCTGTTCAAAAATGATGCTCAGAAGCCAACTTCTGTCACCGCAGTGATACATTTTGGAATGGTACCTAAAGTTTAAAGCAGAAATAGGGGCACTTTTGAAATTTTCATTTTTGACCAATTCGATAGGTCTGGGGCTTAGGTAAGCTATCATATTTCACAAAACCGTTAAAGCTCCTGTTCAAAAATTATGCTCCGAAATCAACTTCTGTCACCTCAGTGATACATTTTGGAATGGTACCTAAAGTTTAAAGCAGAAATAGGGGCACTTTTGAAATTTTCATTTTTGACCAATTCGATAGGTCCGGGGCTTAGGTAAGTTATCATATGTCACAGAACCGTTAAAGCTCCTGTTCAAAAATGATGCTCAGAAGCCAACTTCTGTCACCTCAGTGATACATTTTGGAATGGTACCTAAAGTTTAAAGCAGAAATAGGGGCACTTTTGAAATTTTCATTTTTGACCAATTCGATAGGTCCGGGGCTTAGGTAAGCTATCATATTTCACAAAACCGTTAAAGCTCCTGTTCAAAAATTATGCTCCGAAATCAACTTCTGTCACCTCAGTGATACATTTTGGAATGGTACCTAAAGTTTAAAGCAGAAATAGGGGCACTTTTGAAATTTTCATTTTTGACCAATTCGATAGGTCCGGGGCTTAGGTAAGTTATCATATGTCACAGAACCGTTAAAGCTCCTGTTCAAAAATGATGCTCAGAAGCCAACTTCTGTCACCTCAGTGATACATTTTGGAATGGTACCTAAAGTTTAAAGCAGAAATAGGGGCACTTTTGAAATTTTCATTTTTGACCAATTCGATAGGTCCGGGGCTTAGGTAAGTTATCATATGTCACAAAACCGTTAAAGCTCCTGTTCAAAAATTATGCTCAGAAGCCAACTTCTGTCACCTCAGTGATACATTTTGGAATGGTACCTAAAGTTTAAAGCAGAAATAGGGACACTTTTGAAATTTTCATTTTTGACTAATTCGATAGGTCCGGGGCTTAGGTAAGTTATCATATGTCACAGAACCGTTAAAGCTCCTGTTAAAAAATGATGCTCAGAAGCCAACTTCTGTCACCTCAGTGATACATTTTGGAATGGTACCTAAAGTTTAAAGCAGAAATAGGGGCACTTTTGAAATTTTCATTTTTGACCAATTCGATAGGTCCGGGGCTTAGGTAAGCTATCATATTTCACAAAACCGTTAAAGCTCCTGTTCAAAAATTATGCTCCGAAATCAACTTCTGTCACCTCAGTGATACATTTTGGAATGGTACCTAAAGTTTAAAGCAGAAACAGGGGCACTTTTGAAATTTTCATTTTTGACCAATTCGATAGGTCCGGGGCTTAGGTAAGTTATCATATGTCACAGAACCGTTAAAGCTCCTGTTCAAAAATGATGCTCAGAAGCCAACTTCTGTCACCTCAGTGATACATTTTGGAATGGTACCTAAAGTTTAAAGCAGAAATAGGGGCACTTTTGAAATTTTCATTTTTGACCAATTCGATAGGTCCGGGGCTTAGGTAAGTTATCATATGTCACAAAACCGTTAAAGCTCCTGTTCAAAAATGATGCTCAGAAGCCAACTTCTGTCACCTCAGTGATACATTTTGGAATGGTACCTAAAGTTTAAAGCAGAAATAGGGGCACTTTTGAAATTTTCATTTTTGACCAATTCGATAGGTCCGGGGCTTAGGTAAGTTATCATATGTCACAAAACCGTTAAAGCTCCTGTTCAAAAATGATGCTCAGAAGCCAACTTCTGTCACCTCAGTGATACATTTTGGAATGGTACCTAAAGTTTAAAGCAGAAATAGGGGCACTTTTGAAATTTTCATTTTTGACCAATTCGATAGGTCCGGGGCTTAGGTAAGTTATCATATGTCACAAAACCGTTAAAGCTCCTGTTCAAAAATGATGCTCAGAAGCCAACTTCTGTCACCTCAGTGATACATTTTGGAATGGTACCTAAAGTTTAAAGCAGAAATAGGGGCACTTTTGAAATTTTCATTTTTGACCAATTCGATAGGTCCGGGGCTTAGGTAAGTTATCATATGTCACAAAACCGTTAAAGCTCCTGTTCAAAAATGATGCTCAGAAGCCAACTTCTGTCACCTCAGTGATACATTTTGGAATGGTACCTAAAGTTTAAAGCAGAAATAGGGGCACTTTTGAAATTTTCATTTTTGACCAATTCGATAGGTCCGGGGCTTAGGTAAGTTATCATATGTCACAAAACTGGTATAGCTTCTGTTCAAAAATTATGCTCTGAAATCAACTTCTGTCACCTCAGTGATACATTTTGGAATGGTACCTAAAGTTTAAAGCAGAAATAGGGGCACTTTTGAAATTTTCATTTTTGACCAATTCGATAGGTCCGGGGCTTAGGTAAGTTATCATATGTCACAAAACCGTTAAAGCTCCTGTTCAAAAATTATGCTCAGAAGCCAACTTCTGTCACCTCAGTGATACATTTTGGAATGGTACCTAAAGTTTAAAGCAGAAATAAGGGCACTTTTGAAATTTTCATTTTTGACCAATTCGATAGGTCCGGGGCTTATGTAAGTTATCATATGTCACAGAACCGTTAAAGCTCCTGTTCAAAAATGATGCTCAGAAGCCAACTTCTGTCACCTCAGTGATACATTTTGGAATGGTACCTAAAGTTTAAAGCAGAAATAGGGGCACTTTTGAAATTTTCATTTTTGACCAATTCGATAGGTCCGGGGCTTAGGTAAGTTATCATATGTCACAGAACCGTTAAAGCTCCTGTTCAAAAATGATGCTCAGAAGCCAACTTCTGTCACCTCAGTGATACATTTTGGAATGGTACCTAAAGTTTAAAGTAGAAATAGGGGCACTTTTGAAATTTTCATTTTTGACCAATTCGATAGGTCCGGGGCTTAGGTAAGCTATCATATTTCACAAAACCGTTAAAGCTCCTGTTCAAAAATTATGCTCCGAAATCAACTTCTGTCACCTCAGTGATACATTTTGGAATGGTACCTAAAGTTTAAAGCAGAAATAGGGGCACTTTTGAAATTTTCATTTTTGACCAATTCGATAGGTCCGGGGCTTAGGTAAGTTATCATATGTCACAAAACCGTTAAAGCTACTGTTCAAAAATGATGCTCCGAAATCAACTTCTGTAACCTCAGTGATACATTTTGGAATGGTACCTAAAGTTTAAAGCAGAAATAGGGGCACTTTTGAAATTTTCATTTTTGACCAATTCGATAGGTCCGGGGCTTAGGTAAGCTATCATATTTCACAAAACCGTTAAAGCTCCTGTTCAAAAATTATGCTCCGAAATCAACTTCTGTCACCTCAGTGATACATTTTGGAATGGTACCTAAAGTTTAAAGCAGAAATAGGGGCACTTTTGAAATTTTCATTTTTGACCAATTCGATAGGTCCGGGGCTTAGGTAAGTTATCATATGTCACAGAACCGTTAAAGCTCCTGTTCAAAAATGATGCTCAGAAGCCAACTTCTGTCACCTCAGTGATACATTTTGGAATGGTACCTAAAGTTTAAAGCAGAAATAGGGGCACTTTTGAAATTTTCATTTTTGACCAATTCGATAGGTCCGGGGCTTAGGTAAGTTATCATATGTCACAGAACCGTTAAAGCTCCTGTTCAAAAATGATGCTCAGAAGCCAACTTCTGTCACCTCAGTGATACATTTTGGAATGGTACCTAAAGTTTAAAGCAGAAATAGGGGCACTTTTGAAATTTTCATTTTTGACCAATTCGATAGGTCCGGGGCTTAGGTAAGTTATCATATGTCACAAAACCGTTAAAGCTCCTGTTCAAAAATTATGCTCCGAAATCAACTTCTGTCACCTCAGTGATACATTTTGGAATGGTACCTAAAGTTTAAAGCAGAAATAGGGGCACTTTTGAAATTTTCATTTTTGACCAATTCGATAGGTCCGGGGCTTAGGTAAGTTATCATATGTCACAGAACCGTTAAAGCTCCTGTTCAAAAATGATGCTCAGAAGCCAACTTCTGTCACCTCAGTGATACATTTTGGAATGGTACCTAAAGTTTAAAGCAGAAATAGGGGCACTTTTGAAATTTTCATTTTTGACCAATTCGATAGATCCGGGGCTTAGGTAAGCTATCATATTTCACAAAACCGTTAAAGCTCCTGTTCAAAAATTATGCTCCGAAATCAACTTCTGTCACCTCAGTGATACATTTTGGAATGGTACCTAAAGTTTAAAGCAGAAATAGGGGCACTTTTGAAATTTTCATTTTTGACCAATTCGATAGGTCCGGGGCTTATGTAAGTTATCATATGTCACAGAACCGTTAAAGCTCCTGTTCAAAAATGATGCTCAGAAGCCAACTTCTGTCACCTCAGTGATACATTTTGGAATGGTACCTAAAGTTTAAAGCAGAAATAGGGGCACTTTTGAAATTTTCATTTTTGACCAATTCGATAGGTCCGGGGCTTAGGTAAGTTATCATATGTCACAAAACCGTTAAAGCTCCTGTTCAAAAATGATGCTCCGAAATCAACTTCTGTAACCTCAGTGATACATTTTGGAATGGTACCTAAAGTTTAAAGCAGAAATAGGGGCACTTTTGAAATTTTCATTTTTGACCAATTCGATAGGTCCGGGGCATAGGTAAGCTATCATATTTCACAAAACCGTTAAAGCTCCTGTTCAAAAATTATGCTCCGAAATCAACTTCTGTCACCTCAGTGATACATTTTGGAATGGTACCTAAAGTTTAAAGCAGAAATAGGGGCACTTTTGAAATTTTCATTTTTGACCAATTCGATAGGTCCGGGGCTTAGGTAAGTTATCATATGTCACAGAACCGTTAAAGCTCCTGTTCAAAAATGATGCTCAGAAGCCAACTTCTGTCACCTCAGTGATACATTTTGGAATGGTACCTAAAGTTTAAAGCAGAAATAGGGGCACTTTTGAAATTTTCATTTTTGACCAATTCGATAGGTCCGGGGCTTAGGTAAGTTATCATATGTTACAAAACCGTTAAAGCTCCTGTTCAAAAATGATGCTCAGAAGCCAACTTCTGTCACCTCAGTGATACATTTTGGAATGGTACCTAAAGTTTAAAGCAGAAATAGGGGCACTTTTGAAATTTTCATTTTTGACCAATTCGATAGGTCCGGGGCTTAGGTAAGTTATCATATGTCACAAAACCGTTAAAGCTCCTGTTCAAAAATTATGCTCAGAAGCCAACTTCTGTCACCTCAGTGATACATTTTGGAATGGTACCTAAAGTTTAAAGCAGAAATAGGGACACTTTTGAAATTTTCATTTTTGACCAATTCGATAGGTCCGGGGCTTAGGTAAGTTATCATATGTCACAGAACCGTTAAAGCTCCTGTTAAAAAATGATGCTCAGAAGCCAACTTCTGTCACCTCAGTGATACATTTTGGAATGGTACCTAAAGTTTAAAGCAGAAATAGGGGCACTTTTGAAATTTTCATTTTTGACCAATTCGATAGGTCCGGGGCTTAGGTAAGCTATCATATTTCACAAAACCGTTAAAGCTCCTGTTCAAAAATTATGCTCCGAAATCAACTTCTGTCACCTCAGTGATACATTTTGGAATGGTACCTAAAGTTTAAAGCAGAAACAGGGGCACTTTTGAAATTTTCATTTTTGACCAATTCGATAGGTCCGGGGCTTAGGTAAGTTATCATATGTCACAGAACCGTTAAAGCTCCTGTTCAAAAATGATGCTCAGAAGCCAACTTCTGTCACCTCAGTGATACATTTTGGAATGGTACCTAAAGTTTAAAGCAGAAATAGGGGCACTTTTGAAATTTTCATTTTTGACCAATTCGATAGGTCCGGGGCTTAGGTAAGTTATCATATGTCACAAAACCGTTAAAGCTCCTGTTCAAAAATGATGCTCAGAAGCCAACTTCTGTCACCTCAGTGATACATTTTGGAATGGTACCTAAAGTTTAAAGCAGAAATAGGGGCACTTTTGAAATTTTCATTTTTGACCAATTCGATAGGTCCGGGGCTTAGGTAAGTTATCATATGTCACAAAACCGTTAAAGCTCCTGTTCAAAAATGATGCTCAGAAGCCAACTTCTGTCACCTCAGTGATACATTTTGGAATGGTACCTAAAGTTTAAAGCAGAAATAGGGGCACTTTTGAAATTTTAATTTTTGACCAATTCGATAGGTCCGGGGCTTAGGTAAGTTATCATATGTCACAAAACCGTTAAAGCTCCTGTTCAAAAATGATGCTCAGAAGCCAACTTCTGTCACCTCAGTGATACATTTTGGAATGGTACCTAAAGTTTAAAGCAGAAATAGGGGCACTTTTGAAATTTTCATTTTTGACCAATTCGATAGGTCCGGGGCTTAGGTAAGTTATCATATGTCACAAAACCGTTAAAGCTCCTGTTCAAAAATGATGCTCAGAAGCCAACTTCTGTCACCTCAGTGATACATTTTGGAATGGTACCTAAAGTTTAAAGCAGAAATAGGGGCACTTTTGAAATTTTCATTTTTGACCAATTCGATAGGTCCGGGGCTTAGGTAAGTTATCATATGTCACAAAACTGGTATAGCTTCTGTTCAAAAATTATGCTCTGAAATCAACTTCTGTCACCTCAGTGATACATTTTGGAATGGTACCTAAAGTTTAAAGCAGAAATAGGGGCACTTTTGAAATTTTCATTTTTGACCAATTCGATAGGTCCGGGGCTTAGGTAAGTTATCATATGTCACAAAACCGTTAAAGCTCCTGTTCAAAAATTATGCTCAGAAGCCAACTTCTGTCACCTCAGTGATACATTTTGGAATGGTACCTAAAGTTTAAAGCAGAAATAAGGGCACTTTTGAAATTTTCATTTTTGACCAATTCGATAGGTCCGGGGCTTATGTAAGTTATCATATGTCACAGAACCGTTAAAGCTCCTGTTCAAAAATGATGCTCAGAAGCCAACTTCTGTCACCGCAGTGATACATTTTGGAATGGTACCTAAAGTTTAAAGCAGAAATAGGGGCACTTTTGAAATTTTCATTTTTGACCAATTCGATAGGTCTGGGGCTTAGGTAAGCTATCATATTTCACAAAACCGTTAAAGCTCCTGTTCAAAAATTATGCTCCGAAATCAACTTCTGTCACCTCAGTGATACATTTTGGAATGGTACCTAAAGTTTAAAGCAGAAATAGGGGCACTTTTGAAATTTTCATTTTTGACCAATTCGATAGGTCCGGGGCTTAGGTAAGTTATCATATGTCACAGAACCGTTAAAGCTCCTGTTCAAAAATGATGCTCAGAAGCCAACTTCTGTCACCTCAGTGATACATTTTGGAATGGTACCTAAAGTTTAAAGCAGAAATAGGGGCACTTTTGAAATTTTCATTTTTGACCAATTCGATAGGTCCGGGGCTTATGTAAGTTATCATATGTCACAGAACCGTTAAAGCTCCTGTTCAAAAATGATGCTCAGAAGCCAACTTCTGTCACCTCAGTGATACATTTTGGAATGGTACCTAAAGTTTAAAGCAGAAATAGGGGCACTTTTGAAATTTTCATTTTTGACCAATTCGATAGGTCCGGGGCTTAGGTAAGTTATCATATGTCACAAAACCGTTAAAGCTCCTGTTCAAAAATGATGCTCCGAAATCAACTTCTGTAACCTCAGTGATACATTTTGGAATGGTACCTAAAGTTTAAAGCAGAAATAGGGGCACTTTTGAAATTTTCATTTTTGACCAATTCGATAGGTCCGGGGCATAGGTAAGCTATCATATTTCACAAAACCGTTAAAGCTCCTGTTCAAAAATTATGCTCCGAAATCAACTTCTGTCACCTCAGTGATACATTTTGGAATGGTACCTAAAGTTTAAAGCAGAAATAGGGGCACTTTTGAAATTTTCATTTTTGACCAATTCGATAGGTCCGGGGCTTAGGTAAGTTATCATATGTCACAGAACCGTTAAAGCTCCTGTTCAAAAATGATGCTCAGAAGCCAACTTCTGTCACCTCAGTGATACATTTTGGAATGGTACCTAAAGTTTAAAGCAGAAATAGGGGCACTTTTGAAATTTTCATTTTTGACCAATTCGATAGGTCCGGGGCTTAGGTAAGTTATCATATGTTACAAAACCGTTAAAGCTCCTGTTCAAAAATGATGCTCAGAAGCCAACTTCTGTCACCTCAGTGATACATTTTGGAATGGTACCTAAAGTTTAAAGCAGAAATAGGGGCACTTTTGAAATTTTCATTTTTGACCAATTCGATAGGTCCGGGGCTTAGGTAAGTTATCATATGTCACAAAACCGTTAAAGCTCCTGTTCAAAAATTATGCTCAGAAGCCAACTTCTGTCACCTCAGTGATACATTTTGGAATGGTACCTAAAGTTTAAAGCAGAAATAGGGGCACTTTTGAAATTTTCATTTTTGACCAATTCGATAGGTCCGGGGCTTAGGTAAGTTATCATATGTCACAAAACCGTTAAAGCTCCTGTTCAAAAATGATGCTCAGAAGCCAACTTCTGTCACCTCAGTGATACATTTTGGAATGGTACCTAAAGTTTAAAGCAGAAATAGGGGCACTTTTGAAATTTTCATTTTTGACCAATTCGATAGGTCCGGGGCTTAGGTAAGTTATCATATGTCACAAAACCGTTAAAGCTCCTGTTCAAAAATGATGCTCAGAAGCCAACTTCTGTCACCTCAGTGATACATTTTGGAATGGTACCTAAAGTTTAAAGCAGAAATAGGGGCACTTTTGAAATTTTCATTTTTGACCAATTCGATAGGTCCGGGGCTTAGGTAAGTTATCATATGTCACAAAACCGTTAAAGCTCCTGTTCAAAAATGATGCTCAGAAGCCAACTTCTGTCACCTCAGTGATACATTTTGGAATGGTACCTAAAGTTTAAAGCAGAAATAGGGGCACTTTTGAAATTTTCATTTTTGACCAATTCGATAGGTCCGGGGCTTAGGTAAGTTATCATATGTCACAAAACCGTTAAAGCTCCTGTTCAAAAATGATGCTCAGAAGCCAACTTCTGTCACCTCAGTGATACATTTTGGAATGGTACCTAAAGTTTAAAGCAGAAATAGGGGCACTTTTGAAATTTTCATTTTTGACCAATTCGATAGGTCCGGGGCTTAGGTAAGTTATCATATGTCACAAAACCGTTAAAGCTCCTGTTCAAAAATGATGCTCAGAAGCCAACTTCTGTCACCTCAGTGATACATTTTGGAATGGTACCTAAAGTTTAAAGCAGAAATAGGGGCACTTTTGAAATTTTCATTTTTGACCAATTCGATAGGTCCGGGGCTTAGGTAAGTTATCATATGTCACAAAACCGTTAAAGCTCCTGTTCAAAAATGATGCTCAGAAGCCAACTTCTGTCACCTCAGTGATACATTTTGGAATGGTACCTAAAGTTTAAAGCAGAAATAGGGGCACTTTTGAAATTTTCATTTTTGACCAATTCGATAGGTCCGGGGCTTAGGTAAGTTATCATATGTCACAAAACCGTTAAAGCTCCTGTTCAAAAATGATGCTCAGAAGCCAACTTCTGTCACCTCAGTGATACATTTTGGAATGGTACCTAAAGTTTAAAGCAGAAATAGGGGCACTTTTGAAATTTTCATTTTTGACCAATTCGATAGGTCCGGGGCTTAGGTAAGTTATCATATGTCACAAAACTGGTATAGCTTCTGTTCAAAAATTATGCTCTGAAATCAACTTCTGTCACCTCAGTGATACATTTTGGAATGGTACCTAAAGTTTAAAGCAGAAATAGGGGCACTTTTGAAATTTTCATTTTTGACCAATTCGATAGGTCCGGGGCTTAGGTAAGTTATCATATGTCACAAAACCGTTAAAGCTCCTGTTCAAAAATTATGCTCAGAAGCCAACTTCTGTCACCTCAGTGATACATTTTGGAATGGTACCTAAAGTTTAAAGCAGAAATAAGGGCACTTTTGAAATTTTCATTTTTGACCAATTCGATAGGTCCGGGGCTTATGTAAGTTATCATATGTCACAGAACCGTTAAAGCTCCTGTTCAAAAATGATGCTCAGAAGCCAACTTCTGTCACCGCAGTGATACATTTTGGAATGGTACCTAAAGTTTAAAGCAGAAATAGGGGCACTTTTGAAATTTTCATTTTTGACCAATTCGATAGGTCTGGGGCTTAGGTAAGCTATCATATTTCACAAAACCGTTAAAGCTCCTGTTCAAAAATTATGCTCCGAAATCAACTTCTGTCACCTCAGTGATACATTTTGGAATGGTACCTAAAGTTTAAAGCAGAAATAGGGGCACTTTTGAAATTTTCATTTTTGACCAATTCGATAGGTCCGGGGCTTAGGTAAGTTATCATATGTCACAGAACCGTTAAAGCTCCTGTTCAAAAATGATGCTCAGAAGCCAACTTCTGTCACCTCAGTGATACATTTTGGAATGGTACCTAAAGTTTAAAGCAGAAATAGGGGCACTTTTGAAATTTTCATTTTTGACCAATTCGATAGGTCCGGGGCTTAGGTAAGTTATCATATGTCACAAAACCGTTAAAGCTCCTGTTCAAAAATGATGCTCAGAAGCCAACTTCTGTCACCTCAGTGATACATTTTGGAATGGTACCTAAAGTTTAAAGCAGAAATAGGGGCACTTTTGAAATTTTCATTTTTGACCAATTCGATAGGTCCGGGGCTTAGGTAAGTTATCATATGTTACAAAACCGTTAAAGCTCCTGTTCAAAAATGATGCTCAGAAGCCAACTTCTGTCACCTCAGTGATACATTTTGGAATGGTACCTAAAGTTTAAAGCAGAAATAGGGGCACTTTTGAAATTTTCATTTTTGACCAATTCGATAGGTCCGGGGCTTAGGTAAGTTATCATATGTCACAAAACCGTTAAAGCTCCTGTTCAAAAATTATGCTCCGAAATCAACTTCTGTCACCTCAGTGATACATTTTGGAATGGTACCTAAAGTTTAAAGCAGAAATAGGGGCACTTTTGAAATTTTCATTTTTGACCAATTCGATAGGTCCGGGGCTTAGGTAAGTTATCATATGTCACAGAACCGTTAAAGCTCCTGTTCAAAAATGATGCTCAGAAGCCAACTTCTGTCACCTCAGTGATACATTTTGGAATGGTACCTAAAGTTTAAAGCAGAAATAGGGGCACTTTTGAAATTTTCATTTTTGACCAATTCGATAGATCCGGGGCTTAGGTAAGCTATCATATTTCACAAAACCGTTAAAGCTCCTGTTCAAAAATTATGCTCCGAAATCAACTTCTGTCACCTCAGTGATACATTTTGGAATGGTACCTAAAGTTTAAAGCAGAAATAGGGGCACTTTTGAAATTTTCATTTTTGACCAATTCGATAGGTCCGGGGCTTATGTAAGTTATCATATGTCACAGAACCGTTAAAGCTCCTGTTCAAAAATGATGCTCAGAAGCCAACTTCTGTCACCTCAGTGATACATTTTGGAATGGTACCTAAAGTTTAAAGCAGAAATAGGGGCACTTTTGAAATTTTCATTTTTGACCAATTCGATAGGTCCGGGGCTTAGGTAAGTTATCATATGTCACAAAACCGTTAAAGCTCCTGTTCAAAAATGATGCTCCGAAATCAACTTCTGTAACCTCAGTGATACATTTTGGAATGGTACCTAAAGTTTAAAGCAGAAATAGGGGCACTTTTGAAATTTTCATTTTTGACCAATTCGATAGGTCCGGGGCATAGGTAAGCTATCATATTTCACAAAACCGTTAAAGCTCCTGTTCAAAAATTATGCTCCGAAATCAACTTCTGTCACCTCAGTGATACATTTTGGAATGGTACCTAAAGTTTAAAGCAGAAATAGGGGCACTTTTGAAATTTTCATTTTTGACCAATTCGATAGGTCCGGGGCTTAGGTAAGTTATCATATGTCACAGAACCGTTAAAGCTCCTGTTCAAAAATGATGCTCAGAAGCCAACTTCTGTCACCTCAGTGATACATTTTGGAATGGTACCTAAAGTTTAAAGCAGAAATAGGGGCACTTTTGAAATTTTCATTTTTGACCAATTCGATAGGTCCGGGGCTTAGGTAAGTTATCATATGTTACAAAACCGTTAAAGCTCCTGTTCAAAAATGATGCTCAGAAGCCAACTTCTGTCACCTCAGTGATACATTTTGGAATGGTACCTAAAGTTTAAAGTAGAAATAGGGGCATTTTTGAAATTTTCATTTTTGACCAATTCGATAGGTCCGGGGCTTAGGTAAGTTATCATATGTCACAAAACCGTTAAAGCTCCTGTTCAAAAATGATGCTCCGAAATCAACTTCTGTCACCTCAGTGATACATTTTGGAATGGTACCTAAAGTTTAAAGCAGAAATAGGGGCACTTTTGAAATTTTCATTTTTGACCAATTCGATAGGTCCGGGGCTTAGGTAAGTTATCATATGTCACAGAACCGTTAAAGCTCCTGTTCAAAAATGATGCTCAGAAGCCAACTTCTGTCACCTCAGTGATACATTTTGGAATGGTACCTAAAGTTTAAAGCAGAAATAGGGGCACTTTTGAAATTTTCATTTTTGACCAATTCGATAGGTCCGGGGCTTAGGTAAGCTATCATATTTCACAAAACCGTTAAAGCTCCTGTTCAAAAATTATGCTCCGAAATCAACTTCTGTCACCTCAGTGATACATTTTGGAATGGTACCTAAAGTTTAAAGCAGAAATAGGGGCACTTTTGAAATTTTCATTTTTGACCAATTCGATAGGTCCGGGGCTTATGTAAGTTATCATATGTCACAGAACCGTTAAAGCTCCTGTTCAAAAATGATGCTCAGAAGCCAACTTCCGTCACCTCAGTGATACATTTTGGAATGGTACCTAAAGTTTAAAGCAGAAATAGGGGCACTTTTGAAATTTTCATTTTTGACCAATTCGATAGGTCCGGGGCTTAGGTAAGCTATCATATTTCACAAAACCGTTAAAGCTCCTGTTCAAAAATGATGCTCCGAAATCAACTTCTGTCACCTCAGTGATACATTTTGAAATGGTACCTAAAGTTTAAAGCAGAAATAGGGGCACTTTTGAAATTTTCATTTTTGACCAATTCGATAGGTCCGGGGCTTAGGTAAGTTATCATATGTCACAGAACCGTTAAAGCTCCTGTTCAAAAATGATGCTCATAAGCCAACTTCTGTCACCTCAGTGATACATTTTGGAATGGTACCTAAAGTTTAAAGCAGAAATAGGGGCACTTTTGAAATTTTCATTTTTGACCAATTCGATAGGTCCGGGGCTTAGGTAAGCTATCATATTTCACAAAACCGTTAAAGCTCCTGTTCAAAAATTATGCTCCGAAATCAACTTCTGTCACCTCAGTGATACATTTTGGAATGGTACCTAAAGTTTAAAGCAGAAATAGGGGCACTTTTGAAATTTTCATTCTTGACCAATTCGATAGGTCCGGGGCTTAGGTAAGTTATCATATGTCACAAAACCGTTAAAGCTCCTGTTCAAAAATGATGCTCAGAAGCCAACTTCTGTCACCTCAGTGATACATTTTGGAATGGTACCTAAAGTTTAAAGCAGAAATAGGGGCACTTTTAAAATTTTCATTTTTGACCAATTCGATAGGTCCGGGGCTTAGGTAAGCTATCATATTTCACAAAACCATTAAAGCTCCTGTTCAAAAATTATGCTCCGAAATCAACTTCTGTTACCTCAGTGATACATTTTGGAATGGTACCTAAAGTTTAAAGCAGAAATAGGGGCACTTTTGAAATTTTCATTTTTGACCAATTCGATAGGTCCGGGGCTTAGGTGAGTTATCATATGTCACAAAACCGTTAAAGCTACTGTTCAAAAATGATGCTCCGAAATCAACTTCTGTATCCTCAGTGATACATTTTGGAATGGTACCTAAAGTTTAAAGCAGAAATAGGGGCACTTTTGAAATTTTCATTTTTGACCAATTCGATAGGTCCGGGGCTTAGGTAAGCTATCATATTTCACAAAACCGGTAAAGCTCCTGTTCAAAAATTATGCTCCGAAATCAACTTCTGTCACCTCAGTGATACATTTTGGAATGGTACCTAAAGTTTAAAGCAGAAATAGGGGCACTTTTGAAATTTTCATTTTTGACCAATTCGATAGGTCCGGGGCTTAGGTAAGTTATCATATGTCACAGAACCGTTAAAGCTCCTGTTCAAAAATGATGCTCAGAAGCCAACTTCTGTCACCTCAGTGATACATTTTGGAATGGTACCTAAAGTTTAAAGCAGAAATAGGGGCACTTTTGAAATTTTCATTTTTGACCAATTCGATAGGTCCGGGGCTTAGGTAAGCTATCATATTTCACAAAACCGTTAAAGCTCCTGTTCAAAAATTATGCTCCGAAATCAACTTCTGTCACCTCAGTGATACATTTTGGAATGGTACCTAAAGTTTAAAGCAGAAATAGGGGCACTTTTGAAATTTTCATTTTTGACCAATTCGATAGGTCCGGGGCTTAGGTAAGTTATCATATGTCACAGAACCGTTAAAGCTCCTGTTCAAAAATGATGCTCAGAAGCCAACTTCTGTCACCTCAGTGATACATTTTGGAATGGTACCTAAAGTTTAAAGCAGAAATAGGGGCACTTTTGAAATTTTCATTTTTGACCAATTCGATAGGTCCGGGGCTTAGGTAAGTTATCATATGTCACAAAACCGTTAAAGCTCCTGTTCAAAAATGATGCTCAGAAGCCAACTTCTGTCACCTCAGTGATACATTTTGGAATGGTACCTAAAGTTTAAAGCAGAAATAGGGGCACTTTTGAAATTTTCATTTTTGACCAATTCGATAGGTCCGGGGCTTAGGTAAGTTATCATATGTCACAAAACCGTTAAAGCTCCTGTTCAAAAATTATGCTCCGAAATCAACTTCTGTCACCTCAGTGATACATTTTGGAATGGTACCTAAAGTTTAAAGCAGAAATAGGGGCACTTTTGAAATTTTCATTTTTGACCAATTCGATAGGTCCGGGGCTTAGGTAAGTTATCATATGTCACAAAACCGTTAAAGCTCCTGTTCAAAAATTATGCTCCGAAATCAACTCCTGTCACCTCAGTGCTACATATTGCAATGGTACCTAAAGTTTAAAGCTGAAATTGGGGCACTTTTAAAATTTTCATTTTTGACCAATTCGATAGGTCCGGGGCTTAGGTAAGTTATCATATGTCACAAAACCGTTAAAGCTCCTGTTCAAAAATTATGCTCCAAAATAAACTTTTGTCACCTCAGTGCTACATATTGCAATGGTACCTAAAGTTTAAAGCTGAAATTGGTGCACTTTTAAAATTTTCATTTTTGACGAATTCGAAAGGTCCGGGGCTTAGGTAAGTTATCATATGTCACAAAACCGTTAAAGCTACTGTTCAAAAATGATGCTCCGAAATCAACTTCTGTAACCTCAGTGATACATTTTGGAATGGTACCTAAAGTTTAAAGCTGAAATAGGGGCACTTTTGAAATTTTCATTTTTGACCAATTCGATAGGTCCGGGGCTTAGGTAAGTTATCATATGTCACAGAACCGTTAAAGCTCCTGTTCAAAAATGATGCTCAGAAGCCAACTTCTGTCACCTCAGTGATACATTTTGGAATGGTACCTAAAGTTTAAAGCAGAAATAGGGGCACTTTTGAAATTTTCATTTTTGACCAATTCGATAGGTCCGGGGCTTAGGTAAGTTATCATATGTCACAGAACCGTTAAAGCTCCTGTTCAAAAATGATGCTCAGAAGCCAACTTCTGTCACCTCAGTGATACATTTTGGAATGGTACCTAAAGTTTAAAGCAGAAATAGGGGCACTTTTGAAATTTTCATTTTTGACCAATTCGATAGGTCCGGGGCTTAGGTAAGTTATCATATGTCACAGAACCGTTAAAGCTCCTGTTCAAAAATGATGCTCAGAAGCCAACTTCTGACACCTCAGTGATACATTTTGGAATGGTACCTAAAGTTTAAAGCAGAAATAGGGGCACTTTTGAAATTTTCATTTTTGACCAATTCGATAGGTCCGGGGCTTAGGTAAGTTATCATATGTCACAAAACCGTTAAAGCTACTGTTCAAAAATGATGCTCCGAAATCAACTTCTGTAACCTCAGTGATACATTTTGGAATGGTACCTAAAGTTTAAAGCAGAAATAGGGGCACTTTTGAAATTTTCATTTTTGACCAATTCGATAGGTCCGGGGCTTAGGTAAGTTATCATATGTCACAGAACCGTTAAAGCTCCTGTTCAAAAATGATGCTCAGAAGCCAACTTCTGTCACCTCAGTGATACATTTTGGAATGGTACCTAAAGTTTAAAGCAGAAATAGGGGCACTTTTGAAATTTTCATTTTTGACCAATTCGATAGGTCCGGGGCTTAGGTAAGCTATCATATTTCACAAAACCGTTAAAGCTCATGTTCAAAAATTATGCTCCGAAATCAACTTCTGTCACCTCAGTGATACATTTTGGAATGGTACCTAAAGTTTAAAGCAGAAATAGGGGCACTTTTGAAATTTTCATATTTGACCAATTCGATAGGTCCGGGGCTTAGGTAAGTTATCATATGTCACAGAACCGTTAAAGCTCCTGTTCAAAAATGATGCTCAGAAGCCAACTTCTGTCACCTCAGTGATACATTTTGGAATGGTACCTAAAGTTTAAAGCAGAATTAGGGGCACTTTTGAAATTTTCATTTTTGACCAATTCGATAGGTCCGGGGCTTAGGTAAGTTATCATATGTCACAAAACCGTTAAAGCTCCTGTTCAAAAATGATGCTCAGAAGCCAACTTCTGTCACCTCAGTGATACATTTTGGAATGGTACCTAAAGTTTAAAGCAGAAATAGGGGCACTTTTGACATTTTCATTTTTGAACAATTCGATAGGTCCGGGGCTTAGGTAAGTTATCATATGTTACAAAACCGTTAAAGCTCCTGTTCAAAAATGATGCTCAGAAGCCAACTTCTGTCACCTCAGTGATACATTTTGGAATGGTACCTAAAGTTTAAAGCAGAAATAGGGGCACTTTTGAAATTTTCATTTTTGACCAATTCGATAGGTCCGGGGCTTAGGTAAGTTATCATATGTCACAAAACCGTTAAAGCTCCTGTTCAAAAATGATGCTCAGAAGCCAACTTCTGTCACCACAGTGATACATTTTGGAATGGTACCTAAAGTTTAAAGCAGAAATAGGGGCACTTTTGACATTTTCATTTTTGAACAATTCGATAGGTCCGGGGCTTAGGTAAGTTATCATATGTTACAAAACCGTTAAAGCTCCTGTTCAAAAATGATGCTCAGAAGCCAACTTCTGTCACCTCAGTGATACATTTTGGAATGGTACCTAAAGTTTAAAGCAGAAATAGGGGCACTTTTGAAATTTTCATTTTTGACCAATTCGATAGGTCCGGGGCTTAGGTAAGTTATCATATGTCACAGAACCGTTAAAGCTCCTGTTCAAAAATGATGCTCAGAAGCCAACTTCTGTCACCTCAGTGATACATTTTGGAATGGTACCTAAAGTTTAAAGCAGAAATAGGGGCACTTTTGAAATTTTCATTTTTGACCAATTCGATAGGTCCGGGGCTTAGGTAAGTTATCATATGTCACAAAACCGTTAAAGCTACTGTTCAAAAATGATGCTCCGAAATCAACTTCTGTAACCTCAGTGATACATTTTGGAATGGTACCTAAAGTTTAAAGCAGAAATAGGGGCACTTTTGAAATTTTCATTTTTGACCAATTCGATAGGTCCGGGGCATAGGTAAGCTATCATATTTCACAAAACCGTTAAAGCTCCTGTTCAAAAATGATGCTCCGAAATCAACTTCTGTCACCTCAGTGATACATTTTGGAATGGTACCTAAAGTTTAAAGCAGAAATAGGGGCACTTTTGAAATTTTCATTTTTGACCAATTCGATAGGTCCGGGGCTTAGGTAAGTTATCATATGTCACAGAACCGTTAAAGCTCCTGTTCAAAAATGATGCTCAGAAGCCAACTTCTGTCACCTCAGTGATACATTTTGGAATGGTACCTAAAGTTTAAAGCAGAAATAGGGGCACTTTTGAAATTTTCTTTTTTGACCAATTCGATAGGTCCGGGGCTTAGGTAAGTTATCATATGTTACAAAACCGTTAAAGCTCCTGTTCAAAAATGATGCTCAGAAGCCAACTTCTGTCACCTCAGTGATACATTTTGGAATGGTACCTAAAGTTTAAAGCAGAAATAGGGGCATTTTTGAAATTTTCATTTTTGACCAATTCGATAGGTCCGGGGCTTAGGTAAGTTATCATATGTCACAAAACCGTTAAAGCTCCTGTTCAAAAATTATGCTCCGAAATCAACTTCTGTCACCTCAGTGATACATTTTGGAATGGTACCTAAAGTTTAAAGCAGAAATAGGGGCACTTTTGAAATTTTCATTTTTGACCAATTCAATAGGTCCGGGGCTTAGGTAAGTTATCATATGTCACAGAACCGTTAAAGCTCCTGTTCAAAAATGATGCTCCGAAATCAACTTCTGTCACCTCAGTGATACATTTTGGAATGGTACCTAAAGTTTAAAGCAGAAATAGGGGCACTTTTGAAATTTTCATTTTTGACCAATTCGATAGGTCCGGGGCTAAGGTAAGTTATCATATGTCACAGAACCGTTAAAGCTCCTGTTCAAAAATGATGCTCAGAAGCCAACTTCTGTCACCTCAGTGATACATTTTGGAATGGTACCTAAAGTTTAAAGCAGAAATAGGGGCACTTTTGAAATTTTCATTTTTGACCAATTCGATAGGTCCGGGGCTTAGGTAAGTTATCATATGTCACAAAACCGTTAAAGCTACTGTTCAAAAATGATGCTCCGAAATCAACTTCTGTCACCTCAGTGATACATTTTGGAATGGTACCTAAAGTTTAAAGCAGAAATAGGGGCACTTTTGAAATTTTCATTTTTGACCAATTCGATAGGTCCGGGGCATAGGTAAGCTATCATATTTCACAAAACCGTTAAAGCTCCTGTTCAAAAATGATGCTCCGAAACAACTTCTGTCACCTCAGTGATACATTTTGGAATGGTACCTAAAGTTTAAAGCAGAAATAGGGGCACTTTTGAAATTTTCATTTTTGACCAATTCGATAGGTCCGGGGCTTAGGTAAGTTATCATATGTCACAGAACCGTTAAAGCTCCTGTTCAAAAATGATGCTCAGAAGCCAACTTCTGTCACCTCAGTGATACATTTTGGAATGGTACCTAAAGTTTAAAGCAGAAATAGGGGCACTTTTGAAATTTTCATTTTTGACCAATTCGATAGGTCCGGGGCTTAGGTAAGTTATCATATGTTACAAAACCGTTAAAGCTCCTGTTCAAAAATGATGCTCAGAAGCCAACTTCTGTCACCTCAGTGATACATTTTGGAATGGTACCTAAAGTTTAAAGCAGAAATAGGGGCATTTTTGAAATTTTCATTTTTGACCAATTCGATAGGTCCGGGGCTTAGGTAAGTTATCATATGTCACAAAACCGTTAAAGCTCCTGTTCAAAAATTATGCTCCGAAATCAACTTCTGTCACCTCAGTGATACATTTTGGAATGGTACCTAAAGTTTAAAGCAGAAATAGGGGCACTTTTGAAATTTTCATTTTTGACCAATTCAATAGGTCCGGGGCTTAGGTAAGTTATCATATGTCACAGAACCGTTAAAGCTCCTGTTCAAAAATGATGCTCCGAAATCAACTTCTGTCACCTCAGTGATACATTTTGGAATGGTACCTAAAGTTTAAAGCAGAAATAGGGGCACTTTTGAAATTTTCATTTTTGACCAATTCGATAGGTCCGGGGCTTATGTAAGTTATCATATGTCACAGAACCGTTAAAGCTCCTGTTCAAAAATGATGCTCCGAAATCAACTTCTGTCACCTCAGTGATACATTTTGGAATGGTACCTAAAGTTTAAAGCAGAAATAGGGACACTTTTGAAATTTTCATTTTTGACCAATTCAATAGGTCCGGGGCTTAGGTAAGTTATCATATGTCACAGAACCGTTAAAGCTCCTGTTCAAAAATGATGCTCCGAAATCAACTTCTGTCACCTCAGTGATACATTTTGGAATGGTACCTAAAGTTTAAAGCAGAAATAGGGGCACTTTTGAAATTTTCATTTTTGACCAATTCGATAGGTCCGGGGCTTATGTAAGTTATCATATGTCACAGAACCGTTAAAGCTCCTGTTCAAAAATGATGCTCAGAAGCCAACTTCTGTCACCTCAGTGATACATTTTGGAATGGTACCTAAAGTTTAAAGCAGAAATAGGGGCACTTTTGAAATTTTCATTTTTGACCAATTCGATAGGTCCGGGGCTTAGGTAAGCTATCATATTTCACAAAACCGTTAAAGCTCCTGTTCAAAAATGATGCTCCGAAATCAACTTCTGTCACCTCAGTGATACATTTTGAAATGGTACCTAAAGTTTAAAGCAGAAATAGGGGCACTTTTGAAATTTTCATTTTTGACCAATTCGATAGGTCCGGGGCTTAGGTAAGTTATCATATGTCACAGAACCGTTAAAGCTCCTGTTCAAAAATGATGCTCATAAGCCAACTTCTGTCACCTCAGTGATACATTTTGGAATGGTACCTAAAGTTTAAAGCAGAAATAGGGACACTTTTGAAATTTTCATTTTTGACCAATTCGATAGGTCCGGGGCTTAGGTAAGTTATCATATGTCACAAAACCGTTAAAGCTACTGTTCAAAAATGATGCTCCGAAATCAACTTCTGTAACCTCAGTGATACATTTTGGAATGGTACCTAAAGTTTAAAGCAGAAATAGGGGCACTTTTGAAATTTTCATTTTTGACCAATTCGATAGGTCCGGGGCTTAGGTAAGCTATCATATTTCACAAAACCGTTAAAGCTCCTGTTCAAAAATTATGCTCCGAAATCAACTTCTGTCACCTCAGTGATACATTTTGGAATGGTACCTAAAGTTTAAAGCAGAAATAGGGACACTTTTGAAATTTTCATTTTTGACCAATTCGATAGGTCCGGGGCTTAGGTAAGTTATCATATGTCACAGAACCGTTAAAGCTCCTGTTAAAAAATGATGCTCAGAAGCCAACTTCTGTCACCTCAGTGATACATTTTGGAATGGTACCTAAAGTTTAAAGCAGAAATAGGGGCACTTTTGAAATTTTCATTTTTGACCAATTCGATAGGTCCGGGGCTTAGGTAAGTTATCATATGTCACAGAACCGTTAAAGCTCCTGTCCAAAAATTATGCTCCGAAATCAACTTCTGTCACCTCAGTGATACATTTTGGAATGGTACCTAAAGTTTAAAGCAGAAATAGGGGCACTTTTGAAATTTTCATTTTTGACCAATTCAATAGGTCCGGGGCTTAGGTAAGTTATCATATGTCACAGAACCGTTAAAGCTCCTGTTCAAAAATGATGCTCAGAAGCCAACTTCTGTCACCTCAGTGATACATTTTGGAATGGTACCTAAAGTTTAAAGCAGAAATAGGGGCACTTTTGAAATTTTCATTTTTGACCAATTCGATAGGTCCGGGGCTTAGGTAAGCTATCATATTTCACAAAACCGTTAAAGCTCCTGTTCAAAAATTATGCTTCGAAATCAACTTCTGTCACCTCAGTGATACATTTTGGAATGGTACCTAAAGTTTAAAGCAGAAATAGGGGCACTTTTGAAATTTTCATTTTTGACCAATTCGATAGGTCCGGGGATTAGGTAAGCTATCATATTTCACAAAACCGTTAAAGCTCCTGTTCAAAAATTATGCTCCGAAATCAACTTCTGTCACCTCAGTGATACATTTTGGAATGGTACCTAAAGTTTAAAGCAGAAATAGGGGCACTTTTGAAATTTTCATTTTTGACCAATTCGATAGGTCCGGGGCTTAGGTAAGCTATCATATTTCACAAAACCGTTAAAGCTCCTGTTCAAAAATGATGCTCAGAAGCCAACTTCTGTCACCTCAGTGATACATTTTGGAATGGTACCTAAAGTTTAAAGCAGAAATAGGGGCACTTTTGAAATTTTCATTTTTGACCAATTCGATAGGTCCGGGGCTTAGGTAAGTTATCATATGTCACAAAACCGTTAAAGCTCCTGTTCAAAAATGATGCTCAGAAGCCAACTTCTGTCACCTCAGTGATACATTTTGGAATGGTACCTAAAGTTTAAAGCAGAAATAGGGGCACTTTTGAAATTTTAATTTTTGACCAATTCGATAGGTCCGGGGCTTAGGTAAGTTATCATATGTCACAAAACCGTTAAAGCTCCTGTTCAAAAATGATGCTCAGAAGCCAACTTCTGTCACCTCAGTGATACATTTTGGAATGGTACCTAAAGTTTAAAGCAGAAATAGGGGCACTTTTGAAATTTTCATTTTTGACCAATTCGATAGGTCCGGGGCTTAGGTAAGTTATCATATGTCACAAAACCGTTAAAGCTCCTGTTCAAAAATTATGCTCCGAAATCAACTCCTGTCACCTCAGTGCTACATATTGCAATGGTACCTAAAGTTTAAAGCTGAAATTGGGGCACTTTTAAAATTTTCATTTTTGACCAATTCGATAGGTCCGGGGCTTAGGTAAGTTATCATATGTCACAAAACCGTTAAAGCTCCTGTTCAAAAATTATGCTCCAAAATAAACTTTTGTCACCTCAGTGCTACATATTGCAATGGTACCTAAAGTTTAAAGCTGAAATTGGTGCACTTTTAAAATTTTCATTTTTGACGAATTCGAAAGGTCCGGGGCTTAGGTAAGTTATCATATGTCACAAAACCGTTAAAGCTACTGTTCAAAAATGATGCTCCGAAATCAACTTCTGTAACCTCAGTGATACATTTTGGAATGGTACCTAAAGTTTAAAGCAGAAATAGGGGCACTTTTGAAATTTTCATTTTTGACCAATTCGATAGGTCCGGGGCTTAGGTAAGCTATCATATTTCACAAAACCGTTAAAGCTCCTGTTCAAAAATTATGCTCCGAAATCAACTTCTGTCACCTCAGTGATACATTTTGGAATGGTACCTAAAGTTTAAAGCAGAAATAGGGGCACTTTTGAAATTTTAATTTTTGACCAATTCGATAGGTCCGGGGCTTAGGTAAGTTATCATATGTCACAAAACCGTTAAAGCTCCTGTTCAAAAATGATGCTCAGAAGTCAACTTCTGTCACCTCAGTGATACATTTTGGAATGGTACCTAAAGTTTAAAGCAGAAATAGGGGCACTTTTGAAATTTTCATTTTTGACCAATTCGATAGGTCCGGGGCTTAGGTAAGTTATCATATGTCACAAAACCGTTAAAGCTCCTGTTCAAAAATTATGCTCCGAAATCAACTCCTGTCACCTCAGTGCTACATATTGCAATGGTACCTAAAGTTTAAAGCTGAAATTGGGGCACTTTTAAAATTTTCATTTTTGACCAATTCGATAGGTCCGGGGCTTAGGTAAGTTATCATATGTCACAAAACCGTTAAAGCTCCTGTTCAAAAATTATGCTCCAAAATAAACTTTTGTCACCTCAGTGCTACATATTGCAATGGTACCTAAAGTTTAAAGCTGAAATTGGTGCACTTTTAAAATTTTCATTTTTGACGAATTCGAAAGGTCCGGGGCTTAGGTAAGTTATCATATGTCACAAAACCGTTAAAGCTACTGTTCAAAAATGATGCTCCGAAATCAACTTCTGTAACCTCAGTGATACATTTTGGAATGGTACCTAAAGTTTAAAGCAGAAATAGGGGCACTTTTGAAATTTTCATTTTTGACCAATTCGATAGGTCCGGGGCTTAGGTAAGCTATCATATTTCACAAAACCGTTAAAGCTCCTGTTCAAAAATTATGCTCCGAAATCAACTTCTGTCACCTCAGTGATACATTTTTGAATGGTACCTAAAGTTTAAAGCTGAAATAGGGGCACTTTTGAAATTTTCATTTTTGACCAATTCGATAGGTCCGGGGCTTAGGTAAGTTATCATATGTCACAGAACCGTTAAAGCTCCTGTTCAAAAATGATGCTCAGAAGCCAACTTCTGTCACCTCAGTGATACATTTTGGAATGGTACCTAAAGTTTAAAGCAGAAATAGGGGCACTTTTGAAATTTTCATTTTTGACCAATTCGATAGGTCCGGGGCTTAGGTAAGTTATCATATGTCACAGAACCGTTAAAGCTCCTGTTCAAAAATGATGCTCAGAAGCCAACTTCTGTCACCTCAGTGATACATTTTGGAATGGTACCTAAAGTTTAAAGCAGAAATAGGGGCACTTTTGAAATTTTCATTTTTGACCAATTCGATAGGTCCGGGGCTTAGGTAAGTTATCATATGTCACAGAACCGTTAAAGCTCCTGTTCAAAAATGATGCTCAGAAGCCAACTTCTGTCACCTCAGTGATACATTTTGGAATGGTACCTAAAGTTTAAAGCAGAAATAGGGGCACTTTTGAAATTTTCATTTTTGACCAATTCGATAGTTCGGGGCTTAGGTAAGTTGTCATATGTCACAAAACCGTTAAAGCTACTGTTCAAAAATGATGCTCCGAAATCAACTTCTGTAACCTCAGTGATACATTTTGGAATGGTACCTAAAGTTTAAAGCAGAAATAGGGGCACTTTTGAAATTTTCATTTTTGACCAATTCGATAGGTCCGGGGCTTAGGTAAGTTATCATATGTCACAGAACCGTTAAAGCTCCTGTTCAAAAATGATGCTCAGAAGCCAACTTCTGTCACCTCAGTGATACATTTTGGAATGGTACCTAAAGTTTAAAGCAGAAATAGGGGCACTTTTGAAATTTTCATTTTTGACCAATTCGATAGGTCCGGGGCTTAGGTAAGTTATCATATGTCACAAAACCGTTAAAGCTCCTGTTCAAAAATTATGCTCCGAAATCAACTCCTGTCACCTCAGTGCTACATATTGCAATGGTACCTAAAGTTTAAAGCTGAAATTGGGGCACTTTTAAAATTTTCATTTTTGACCAATTCGATAGGTCCGGGGCTTAGGTAAGTTATCATATGTCACAAAACCGTTAAAGCTCCTGTTCAAAAATTATGCTCCAAAATAAACTTTTGTCACCTCAGTGCTACATATTGCAATGGTACCTAAAGTTTAAAGCTGAAATTGGTGCACTTTTAAAATTTTCATTTTTGACGAATTCGAAAGGTCCGGGGCTTAGGTAAGTTATCATATGTCACAAAACCGTTAAAGCTACTGTTCAAAAATGATGCTCCGAAATCAACTTCTGTAACCTCAGTGATACATTTTGGAATGGTACCTAAAGTTTAAAGCAGAAATAGGGGCACTTTTGAAATTTTCATTTTTGACCAATTCGATAGGTCCGGGGCTTAGGTAAGCTATCATATTTCACAAAACCGTTAAAGCTCCTGTTCAAAAATTATGCTCCGAAATCAACTTCTGTCACCTCAGTGATACATTTTGGAATGGTACCTAAAGTTTAAAGCTGAAATAGGGGCACTTTTGAAATTTTCATTTTTGACCAATTCGATAGGTCCGGGGCTTAGGTAAGTTATCATATGTCACAGAACCGTTAAAGCTCCTGTTCAAAAATGATGCTCAGAAGCCAACTTCTGTCACCTCAGTGATACATTTTGGAATGGTACCTAAAGTTTAAAGCAGAAATAGGGGCACTTTTGAAATTTTCATTTTTGACCAATTCGATAGGTCCGGGGCTTAGGTAAGTTATCATATGTCACAGAACCGTTAAAGCTCCTGTTCAAAAATGATGCTCAGAAGCCAACTTCTGTCACCTCAGTGATACATTTTGGAATGGTACCTAAAGTTTAAAGCAGAAATAGGGGCACTTTTGAAATTTTCATTTTTGACCAATTCGATAGGTCCGGGGCTTAGGTAAGCTATCATATTTCACAAAACCGTTAAAGCTCATGTTCAAAAATTATGCTCCGAAATCAACTTCTGTCACCTCAGTGATACATTTTGGAATGGTACCTAAAGTTTAAAGCAGAAATAGGGGCACTTTTGAAATTTTCATTTTTGACCAATTCGATAGGTCCGGGGCTTAGGTAAGTTATCATATGTCACAGAACCGTTAAAGCTCCTGTTCAAAAATGATGCTCAGAAGCCAACTTCTGTCACCTCAGTGATACATTTTGGAATGGTACCTAAAGTTTAAAGCAGAAATAGGGGCACTTTTGAAATTTTCATTTTTGACCAATTCGATAGGTCCGGGGCTTAGGTAAGTTATCATATGTCACAAAAACGTTAAAGCTCCTGTTCAAAAATGATGCTCAGAAGCCAACTTCTGTCACCTCAGTGATACATTTTGGAATGGTACCTAAAGTTTAAAGCAGAAATAGGGGCACTTTTGACATTTTCATTTTTGAACAATTCGATAGGTCCGGGGCTTAGGTAAGTTATCATATGTTACAAAACCGTTAAAGCTCCTGTTCAAAAATGATGCTCAGAAGCCAACTTCTGTCACCTCAGTGATACATTTTGGAATGGTACCTAAAGTTTAAAGCAGAAATAGGGGCACTTTTGACATTTTCATTTTTGAACAATTCGATAGGTCCGGGGCTTAGGTAAGTTATCATATGTTACAAAACCGTTAAAGCTCCTGTTCAAAAATGATGCTCAGAAGCCAACTTCTGTCACCTCAGTGATACATTTTGGAATGGTACCTAAAGTTTAAAGCAGAAATAGGGGCACTTTTGAAATTTTCATTTTTGACCAATTCGATAGGTCCGGGGCTTAGGTAAGTTATCATATGTCACAAAACCGTTAAAGCTCCTGTTCAAAAATTATGCTCCGAAATCAACTTCTGTCACCTCAGTGATACATTTTGGAATGGTACCTAAAGTTTAAAGCAGAAATAGGGGCACTTTTGAAATTTTCATTTTTGACCAATTCGATAGGTCCGGGGCTTAGGTAAGTTATCATATGTCACAGAACCGTTAAAGCTCCTGTTCAAAAATGATGCTCAGAAGCCAACTTCTGTCACCTCAGTGATACATTTTGGAATGGTACCTAAAGTTTAAAGCAGAAATAGGGGCACTTTTGAAATTTTCATTTTTGACCAATTCGATAGGTCCGGGGCTTAGGTAAGTTATCATATGTCACAAAACCGTTAAAGCTACTGTTCAAAAATGATGCTCCGAAATCAACTTCTGTAACCTCAGTGATACATTTTGGAATGGTACCTAAAGTTTAAAGCAGAAATAGGGGCACTTTTGAAATTTTCATTTTTGACCAATTCGATAGGTCCGGGGCATAGGTAAGCTATCATATTTCACAAAACCGTTAAAGCTCCTGTTCAAAAATGATGCTCCGAAATCAACTTCTGTCACCTCAGTGATACATTTTGGAATGGTACCTAAAGTTTAAAGCAGAAATAGGGGCACTTTTGAAATTTTCATTTTTGACCAATTCGATAGGTCCGGGGCTTAGGTAAGTTATCATATGTCACAGAACCGTTAAAGCTCCTGTTCAAAAATGATGCTCAGAAGCCAACTTCTGTCACCTCAGTGATACATTTTGGAATGGTACCTAAAGTTTAAAGCAGAAATAGGGGCACTTTTGAAATTTTCTTTTTTGACCAATTCGATAGGTCCGGGGCTTAGGTAAGTTATCATATGTTACAAAACCGTTAAAGCTCCTGTTCAAAAATGATGCTCAGAAGCCAACTTCTGTCACCTCAGTGATACATTTTGGAATGGTACCTAAAGTTTAAAGCAGAAATAGGGGCATTTTTGAAATTTTCATTTTTGACCAATTCGATAGGTCCGGGGCTTAGGTAAGTTATCATATGTCACAAAACCGTTAAAGCTCCTGTTCAAAAATTATGCTCCGAAATCAACTTCTGTCACCTCAGTGATACATTTTGGAATGGTACCTAAAGTTTAAAGCAGAAATAGGGGCACTTTTGAAATTTTAATTTTTGACCAATTCAATAGGTCCGGGGCTTAGGTAAGTTATCATATGTCACAGAACCGTTAAAGCTCCTGTTCAAAAATGATGCTCCGAAATCAACTTCTGTCACCTCAGTGATACATTTTGGAATGGTACCTAAAGTTTAAAGCAGAAATAGGGGCACTTTTGAAATTTTCATTTTTGACCAATTCGATAGGTCCGGGGCTAAGGTAAGTTATCATATGTCACAGAACCGTTAAAGCTCCTGTTCAAAAATGATGCTCAGAAGCCAACTTCTGTCACCTCAGTGATACATTTTGGAATGGTACCTAAAGTTTAAAGCAGAAATAGGGGCACTTTTGAAATTTTCATTTTTGACCAATTCGATAGGTCCGGGGCTTAGGTAAGTTATCATATGTCACAAAACCGTTAAAGCTACTGTTCAAAAATGATGCTCCGAAATCAACTTCTGTAACCTCAGTGATACATTTTGGAATGGTACCTAAAGTTTAAAGCAGAAATAGGGGCACTTTTGAAATTTTCATTTTTGACCAATTTGATAGGTCCGGGGCATAGGTAAGCTATCATATTTCACAAAACCGTTAAAGCTCCTGTTCAAAAATGATGCTCCGAAACAACTTCTGTCACCTCAGTGATACATTTTGGAATGGTACCTAAAGTTTAAAGCAGAAATAGGGGCACTTTTGAAATTTTCATTTTTGACCAATTCGATAGGTCCGGGGCTTAGGTAAGTTATCATATGTCACAGAACCGTTAAAGCTCCTGTTCAAAAATGATGCTCAGAAGCCAACTTCTGTCACCTCAGTGATACATTTTGGAATGGTACCTAAAGTTTAAAGCAGAAATAGGGGCACTTTTGAAATTTTCATTTTTGACCAATTCGATAGGTCCGGGGCTTAGGTAAGTTATCATATGTTACAAAACCGTTAAAGCTCCTGTTCAAAAATGATGCTCAGAAGCCAACTTCTGTCACCTCAGTGATACATTTTGGAATGGTACCTAAAGTTTAAAGCAGAAATAGGGGCATTTTTGAAATTTTCATTTTTGACCAATTCGATAGGTCCGGGGCTTAGGTAAGTTATCATATGTCACAAAACCGTTAAAGCTACTGTTCAAAAATGATGCTCCGAAATCAACTTCTGTAACCTCAGTGATACATTTTGGAATGGTACCTAAAGTTTAAAGCAGAAATAGGGGCACTTTTGAAATTTTCATTTTTGACCAATTCGATAGGTCCGGGGCTTAGGTAAGCTATCATATTTCACAAAACCGTTAAAGCTCCTGTTCAAAAATTATGCTCCGAAATCAACTTCTGTCACCTCAGTGATACATTTTGGAATGGTACCTAAAGTTTAAAGCAGAAATAGGGACACTTTTGAAATTTTCATTTTTGACCAATTCGATAGGTCCGGGGCTTAGGTAAGTTATCATATGTCACAGAACCGTTAAAGCTCCTGTTAAAAAATGATGCTCAGAAGCCAACTTCTGTCACCTCAGTGATACATTTTGGAATGGTACCTAAAGTTTAAAGCAGAAATAGGGGCACTTTTGAAATTTTCATTTTTGACCAATTCGATAGGTCCGGGGCTTAGGTAAGTTATCATATGTCACAGAACCGTTAAAGCTCCTGTTCAAAAATTATGCTCCGAAATCAACTTCTGTCACCTCAGTGATACATTTTGGAATGGTACCTAAAGTTTAAAGCAGAAATAGGGGCACTTTTGAAATTTTCATTTTTGACCAATTCAATAGGTCCGGGGCTTAGGTAAGTTATCATATGTCACAGAACCGTTAAAGCTCCTGTTCAAAAATGATGCTCAGAAGCCAACTTCTGTCACCTCAGTGATACATTTTGGAATGGTACCTAAAGTTTAAAGCAGAAATAGGGGCACTTTTGAAATTTTCATTTTTGACCAATTCGATAGGTCCGGGGCTTAGGTAAGCTATCATATTTCACAAAACCGTTAAAGCTCCTGTTCAAAAATGATGCTCAGAAGCCAACTTCTGTCACCTCAGTGATACATTTTGGAATGGTACCTAAAGTTTAAAGCAGAAATAGGGGCACTTTTGAAATTTTCATTTTTGACCAATTCGATAGGTCCGGGGCTTAGGTAAGCTATCATATTTCACAAAACCGTTAAAGCTCCTGTTCAAAAATGATGCTCCGAAATCAACTTCTGTCACCTCAGTGATACATTTTGAAATGGTACCTAAAGTTTAAAGCAGAAATAGGGGCACTTTTGAAATTTTCATTTTTGACCAATTCGATAGGTCCGGGGCTTAGGTAAGTTATCATATGTCACAGAACCGTTAAAGCTCCTGTTCAAAAATGATGCTCATAAGCCAACTTCTGTCACCTCAGTGATACATTTTGGAATGGTACCTAAAGTTTAAAGCAGAAATAGGGACACTTTTGAAATTTTCATTTTTGACCAATTCGATAGGTCCGGGGCTTAGGTAAGTTATCATATGTCACAAAACCGTTAAAGCTACTGTTCAAAAATGATGCTCCGAAATCAACTTCTGTCACCTCAGTGATACATTTTGGAATGGTACCTAAAGTTTAAAGCAGAAATAGGGGCACTTTTGAAATTTTCATTTTTGACCAATTCGATAGGTCCGGGGCTTAGGTAAGCTATCATATTTCACAACACCGTTAAAGCTCCTGTTCAAAAATTATGCTCCGAAATCAACTTCTGTCACCTCAGTGATACATTTTGGAATGGTACCTAAAGTTTAAAGCAGAAATAGGGGCACTTTTGAAATTTTCATTTTTGACCAATTCGATAGGTCCGGGGCTTAGGTAAGCTATCATATTTCACAACACCGTTAAAGCTCCTGTTCAAAAATTATGCTCCGAAATCAACTTCTGTCACCTCAGTGATACATTTTGGAATGGTACCTAAAGTTTAAAGCAGAAAAAGGGGCACTTTTGAAATTTTCATTTTTGACCAATTCGATAGGTCCGGGGCTTAGGTAAGTTATCATATGTCACAGAACCGTTAAAGCTCCTGTTCAAAAATGATGCTCAGAAGCCAACTTCTGTCACCTCAGTGATACATTTTGGAATGGTACCTAAAGTTTAAAGCAGAAATAGGGGCACTTTTGAAATTTTCATTTTTGACCAATTCGATAGGTCCGGGGCTTAGGTAAGTTATCATATGTCACAAAACCGTTAAAGCTCCTGTTCAAAAATTATGCTCAGAAGCCAACTTCTGTCACCTCAGTGATACATTTTGGAATGGTACCTAAAGTTTAAAGCAGAAATAGGGACACTTTTGAAATTTTCATTTTTGACCAATTCGATAGGTCCGGGGCTTAGGTAAGTTATCATATGTCACAGAACCGTTAAAGCTCCTGTTAAAAAATGATGCTCAGAAGCCAACTTCTGTCACCTCAGTGATACATTTTGGAATGGTACCTAAAGTTTAAAGCAGAAATAGGGGCACTTTTGAAATTTTCATTTTTGACCAATTCGATAGGTCCGGGGCTTAGGTAAGCTATCATATTTCACAAAACCGTTAAAGCTCCTGTTCAAAAATTATGCTCCGAAATCAACTTCTGTCACCTCAGTGATACATTTTGGAATGGTACCTAAAGTTTAAAGCAGAAATAGGGGCACTTTTGAAATTTTCATTTTTGACCAATTCGATAGGTCCGGGGCTTAGGTAAGTTATCATATGTCACAGAACCGTTAAAGCTCCTGTTCAAAAATGATGCTCAGAAGCCAACTTCTGTCACCTCAGTGATACATTTTGGAATGGTACCTAAAGTTTAAAGCAGAAATAGGGGCACTTTTGAAATTTTCATTTTTGACCAATTCGATAGGTCCGGGGCTTAGGTAAGTTATCATATGTCACAAAACCGTTAAAGCTCCTGTTCAAAAATTATGCTCCGAAATCAACTTCTGTCACCTCAGTGATACATTTTGGAATGGTACCTAAAGTTTAAAGCAGAAATAGGGGCACTTTTGAAATTTTCATTTTTGACCAATTCAATAGGTCCGGGGCTTAGGTAAGTTATCATATGTCACAGAACCGTTAAAGCTCCTGTTCAAAAATGATGCTCAGAAGCCAACTTCTGTCACCTCAGTGATACATTTTGGAATGGTACCTAAAGTTTAAAGCAGAAATAGGGGCACTTTTGAAATTTTCATTTTTGACCAATTCGATAGGTCCGGGGCTTAGGTAAGCTATCATATTTCACAAAACCGTTAAAGCTCCTGTTCAAAAATTATGCTTCGAAATCAACTTCTTTCACCTCAGTGATACATTTTGGAATGGTACCTAAAGTTTAAAGCAGAAATAGGGGCACTTTTGAAATTTTCATTTTTGACCAATTCGATAGGTCCGGGGCTTATGTAAGTTATCATATGTCACAGAACCGTTAAAGCTCCTGTTCAAAAATGATGCTCAGAAGCCAACTTCTGTCACCTCAGTGATACATTTTGGAATGGTACCTAAAGTTTAAAGCAGAAATAGGGGCACTTTTGAAATTTTCATTTTTGACCAATTCGATAGGTCCGGGGCTTAGGTAAGCTATCATATTTCACAAAACCGTTAAAGCTCCTGTTCAAAAATGATGCTCCGAAATCAACTTCTGTCACCTCAGTGATACATTTTGAAATGGTACCTAAAGTTTAAAGCAGAAATAGGGGCACTTTTGAAATTTTCATTTTTGACCAATTCGATAGGTCCGGGGCTTAGGTAAGTTATCATATGTCACAGAACCGTTAAAGCTCCTGTTCAAAAATGATGCTCATAAGCCAACTTCTGTCACCTCAGTGATACATTTTGGAATGGTACCTAAAGTTTAAAGCAGAAATAGGGACACTTTTGAAATTTTCATTTTTGACCAATTCGATAGGTCCGGGGCTTAGGTAAGTTATCATATGTCACAAAACCGTTAAAGCTACTGTTCAAAAATGATGCTCCGAAATCAACTTCTGTCACCTCAGTGATACATTTTGGAATGGTACCTAAAGTTTAAAGCAGAAATAGGGGCACTTTTGAAATTTTCATTTTTGACCAATTCGATAGGTCCGGGGCTTAGGTAAGCTATCATATTTCACAAAACCGTTAAAGCTCCTGTTCAAAAATTATGCTCCGAAATCAACTTCTGTCACCTCAGTGATACATTTTGGAATGGTACCTAAAGTTTAAAGCAGAAAAAGGGGCACTTTTGAAATTTTCATTTTTGACCAATTCGATAGGTCCGGGGCTTAGGTAAGTTATCATATGTCACAGAACCGTTAAAGCTCCTGTTCAAAAATGATGCTCAGAAGCCAACTTCTGTCACCTCAGTGATACATTTTGGAATGGTACCTAAAGTTTAAAGCAGAAATAGGGGCACTTTTGAAATTTTCATTTTTGACCAATTCGATAGGTCCGGGGCTTAGGTAAGTTATCATATGTCACAAAACCGTTAAAGCTCCTGTTCAAAAATTATGCTCAGAAGCCAACTTCTGTCACCTCAGTGATACATTTTGGAATGGTACCTAAAGTTTAAAGCAGAAATAGGGACACTTTTGAAATTTTCATTTTTGACCAATTCGATAGGTCCGGGGCTTAGGTAAGTTATCATATGTCACAGAACCGTTAAAGCTCCTGTTAAAAAATGATGCTCAGAAGCCAACTTCTGTCACCTCAGTGATACATTTTGGAATGGTACCTAAAGTTTAAAGCAGAAATAGGGGCACTTTTGAAATTTTCATTTTTGACCAATTCGATAGGTCCGGGGCTTAGGTAAGCTATCATATTTCACAAAACCGTTAAAGCTCCTGTTCAAAAATTATGCTCCGAAATCAACTTCTGTCACCTCAGTGATACATTTTGGAATGGTACCTAAAGTTTAAAGCAGAAATAGGGGCACTTTTGAAATTTTCATTTTTGACCAATTCGATAGGTCCGGGGCTTAGGTAAGTTATCATATGTCACAGAACCGTTAAAGCTCCTGTTCAAAAATGATGCTCAGAAGCCAACTTCTGTCACCTCAGTGATACATTTTGGAATGGTACCTAAAGTTTAAAGCAGAAATAGGGGCACTTTTGAAATTTTCATTTTTGACCAATTCGATAGGTCCGGGGCTTAGGTAAGCTATCATATTTCACAAAACCGTTAAAGCTCCTGTTCAAAAATTATGCTCCGAAATCAACTTCTGTCACCTCAGTGATACATTTTGGAATGGTACCTAAAGTTTAAAGCAGAAATAGGGGCACTTTTGAAATTTTCATTTTTGACCAATTCGATAGGTCCGGGGCTTAGGTAAGTTATCATATGTCACAGAACCGTTAAAGCTCCTGTTCAAAAATGATGCTCAGAAGCCAACTTCTGTCACCTCAGTGATACATTTTGGAATGGTACCTAAAGTTTAAAGCAGAAATAGGGGCACTTTTGAAATTTTCATTTTTGACCAATTCGATAGGTCCGGGGCTTAGGTAAGTTATCATATGTCACAAAACCGTTAAAGCTCCTGTTCAAAAATGATGCTCAGAAGCCAACTTCTGTCACCTCAGTGATACATTTTGGAATGGTACCTAAAGTTTAAAGCAGAAATAGGGGCACTTTTGAAATTTTCATTTTTGACCAATTCGATAGGTCCGGGGCTTAGGTAAGTTATCATATGTCACAAAACCGTTAAAGCTCCTGTTCAAAAATGATGCTCAGAAGCCAACTTCTGTCACCTCAGTGATACATTTTGGAATGGTACCTAAAGTTTAAAGCAGAAATAGGGGCACTTTTGAAATTTTCATTTTTGACCAATTCGATAGGTCCGGGGCTTAGGTAAGTTATCATATGTCACAAAACCGTTAAAGCTCCTGTTCAAAAATGATGCTCAGAAGCCAACTTCTGTCACCTCAGTGATACATTTTGGAATGGTACCTAAAGTTTAAAGCAGAAATAGGGGCACTTTTGAAATTTTCATTTTTGACCAATTCGATAGGTCCGGGGCTTAGGTAAGTTATCATATGTCACAAAACCGTTAAAGCTCCTGTTCAAAAATGATGCTCAGAAGCCAACTTCTGTCACCTCAGTGATACATTTTGGAATGGTACCTAAAGTTTAAAGCAGAAATAGGGGCACTTTTGAAATTTTCATTTTTGACCAATTCGATAGGTCCGGGGCTTAGGTAAGTTATCATATGTCACAAAACTGGTATAGCTTCTGTTCAAAAATTATGCTCTGAAATAAACTTCTGTCACCTCAGTGATACATTTTGGAATGGTACCTAAAGTTTAAAGCAGAAATAGGGGCACTTTTGAAATTTTCATTTTTGACCAATTCGATAGGTCCGGGGCTTAGGTAAGTTATCATATGTCACAAAACCGTTAAAGCTCCTGTTCAAAAATTATGCTCAGAAGCCAACTTCTGTCACCTCAGTGATACATTTTGGAATGGTACCTAAAGTTTAAAGCAGAAATAAGGGCACTTTTGAAATTTTCATTTTTGACCAATTCGATAGGTCCGGGGCTTATGTAAGTTATCATATGTCACAGAACCGTTAAAGCTCCTGTTCAAAAATGATGCTCAGAAGCCAACTTCTGTCACCGCAGTGATACATTTTGGAATGGTACCTAAAGTTTAAAGCAGAAATAGGGGCACTTTTGAAATTTTCATTTTTGACCAATTCGATAGGTCTGGGGCTTAGGTAAGCTATCATATTTCACAAAACCGTTAAAGCTCCTGTTCAAAAATTATGCTCCGAAATCAACTTCTGTCACCTCAGTGATACATTTTGGAATGGTACCTAAAGTTTAAAGCAGAAATAGGGGCACTTTTGAAATTTTCATTTTTGACCAATTCGATAGGTCCGGGGCTTAGGTAAGTTATCGTATGTCACAGAACCGTTAAAGCTCCTGTTCAAAAATGATGCTCAGAAGCCAACTTCTGTCACCTCAGTGATACATTTTGTAATGGTACCTAAAGTTTAAAGCAGAAATAGGGGCACTTTTGAAATTTTCATTTTTGACCAATTCGATAGGTCCGGGGCTTAGGTAAGCTATCATATTTCACAAAACCGTTAAAGCTCCTGTTCAAAAATTATGCTCCGAAATCAACTTCTGTCACCTCAGTGATACATTTTGGAATGGTACCTAAAGTTTAAAGCAGAAATAGGGGCACTTTTGAAATTTTCATTTTTGACCAATTCGATAGGTCCGGGGCTTAGGTAAGTTATCATATGTCACAGAACCGTTAAAGCTCCTGTTCAAAAATGATGCTCAGAAGCCAACTTCTGTCACCTCAGTGATACATTTTGGAATGGTACCTAAAGTTTAAAGCAGAAATAGGGGCACTTTTGAAATTTTCATTTTTGACCAATTCGATAGGTCCGGGGCTTAGGTAAGTTATCATATGTCACAAAACCGTTAAAGCTCCTGTTCAAAAATGATGCTCAGAAGCCAACTTCTGTCACCTCAGTGATACATTTTGGAATGGTACCTAAAGTTTAAAGCAGAAATAGGGGCACTTTTGAAATTTTCATTTTTGACCAATTCGATAGGTCCGGGGCTTAGGTAAGTTATCATATGTCACAAAACCGTTAAAGCTCCTGTTCAAAAATTATGCTCCGAAATCAACTTCTGTCACCTCAGTGATACATTTTGGAATGGTACCTAAAGTTTAAAGCAGAAATAGGGGCACTTTTGAAATTTTCATTTTTGACCAATTCGATAGGTCCGGGGCTTAAGTAAGTTATCATATGTCACAGAACCGTTAAAGCTCCTGTTCAAAAATGATGCTCAGAAGCCAACTTCTGTCACCTCAGTGATACATTTTGGAATGGTACCTAAAGTTTAAAGCAGAAATAGGGGCACTTTTGAAATTTTCATTTTTGACCAATTCGATAGATCCGGGGCTTAGGTAAGCTATCATATTTCACAAAACCGTTAAAGCTCCTGTTCAAAAATTATGCTCCGAAATCAACTTCTGTCACCTCAGTGATACATTTTGGAATGGTACCTAAAGTATAAAGCAGAAATAGGGGCACTTTTGAAATTTTCATTTTTGACCAATTCGATAGGTCCGGGGCTTATGTGAGTTATCATATGTCACAGAACCGTTAAAGCTCCTGTTCAAAAATGATGCTCAGAAGCCAACTTCTGTCACCTCAGTGATACATTTTGGAATGGTATCTAAAGTTTAAAGCAGAAATAGGGGCACTTTTGAAATTTTCATTTTTGACCAATTCGATAGGTCCGGGGCTTAGGTAAGTTATCATATGTCACAAAACCGTTAAAGCTCCTGTTCAAAAATGATGCTCCGAAATCAACTTCTGTAACCTCAGTGATACATTTTGGAATGGTACCTAAAGTTTAAAGCAGAAATAGGGGCACTTTTGAAATTTTCATTTTTGACCAATTCGATAGGTCCGGGGCTTAGGTAAGCTATCATATTTCACAAAACCGTTAAAGCTCCTGTTCAAAAATTATGCTCCGAAATCAACTTCTGTCACCTCAGTGATACATTTTGGAATGGTACCTAAAGTTTAAAGCAGAAATAGGGGCACTTTTGAAATTTTCATTTTTGACCAATTCGATAGGTCCGGGGCTTAGGTAAGTTATCATATGTCACAGAACCGTTAAAGCTCCTGTTCAAAAATTATGCTCCGAAATCAACTTCTGTCACCTCAGTGATACATTTTGGAATGGTACCTAAAGTTTAAAGCAGAAATAGGGGCACTTTTGAAATTTTCATTTTTGACCAATTCAATAGGTCCGGGGCTTAGGTAAGTTATCATATGTCACAGAACCGTTAAAGCTCCTGTTCAAAAATGATGCTCAGAAGCCAACTTCTGTCACCTCAGTGATACATTTTGGAATGGTACCTAAAGTTTAAAGCAGAAATAGGGGCACTTTTGAAATTTTCATTTTTGACCAATTCGATAGGTCCGGGGCTTAGGTAAGCTATCATATTTCACAAAACCGTTAAAGCTCCTGTTCAAAAATTATGCTTCGAAATCAACTTCTGTCACCTCAGTGATACATTTTGGAATGGTACCTAAAGTTTAAAGCAGAAATAGGGGCACTTTTGAAATTTTCATTTTTGACCAATTCGATAGGTCCGGGGCTTATGTAAGTTATCATATGTCACAGAACCGTTAAAGCTCCTGTTCAAAAATGATGCTCAGAAGCCAACTTCTGTCACCTCAGTGATACATTTTGGAATGGTACCTAAAGTTTAAAGCAGAAATAGGGGCACTTTTGAAATTTTCATTTTTGACCAATTCGATAGGTCCGGGGCTTAGGTAAGCTATCATATTTCACAAAACCGTTAAAGCTCCTGTTCAAAAATGATGCTCCGAAATCAACTTCTGTCACCTCAGTGATACATTTTGAAATGGTACCTAAAGTTTAAAGCAGAAATAGGGGCACTTTTGAAATTTTCATTTTTGACCAATTCGATAGGTCCGGGGCTTAGGTAAGTTATCATATGTCACAGAACCGTTAAAGCTCCTGTTCAAAAATGATGCTCATAAGCCAACTTCTGTCACCTCAGTGATACATTTTGGAATGGTACCTAAAGTTTAAAGCAGAAATAGGGACACTTTTGAAATTTTCATTTTTGACCAATTCGATAGGTCCGGGGCTTAGGTAAGTTATCATATGTCACAAAACCGTTAAAGCTACTGTTCAAAAATGATGCTCCGAAATCAACTTCTGTCACCTCAGTGATACATTTTGGAATGGTACCTAAAGTTTAAAGCAGAAATAGGGGCACTTTTGAAATTTTCATTTTTGACCAATTCGATAGGTCCGGGGCTTAGGTAAGCTATCATATTTCACAACACCGTTAAAGCTCCTGTTCAAAAATTATGCTCCGAAATCAACTTCTGTCACCTCAGTGATACATTTTGGAATGGTACCTAAAGTTTAAAGCAGAAATAGGGGCACTTTTGAAATTTTCATTTTTGACCAATTCGATAGGTCCGGGGCTTAGGTAAGCTATCATATTTCACAACACCGTTAAAGCTCCTGTTCAAAAATTATGCTCCGAAATCAACTTCTGTCACCTCAGTGATACATTTTGGAATGGTACCTAAAGTTTAAAGCAGAAAAAGGGGCACTTTTGAAATTTTCATTTTTGACCAATTCGATAGGTCCGGGGCTTAGGTAAGTTATCATATGTCACAGAACCGTTAAAGCTCCTGTTCAAAAATGATGCTCAGAAGCCAACTTCTGTCACCTCAGTGATACATTTTGGAATGGTACCTAAAGTTTAAAGCAGAAATAGGGGCACTTTTGAAATTTTCATTTTTGACCAATTCGATAGGTCCGGGGCTTAGGTAAGTTATCATATGTCACAAAACCGTTAAAGCTCCTGTTCAAAAATTATGCTCAGAAGCCAACTTCTGTCACCTCAGTGATACATTTTGGAATGGTACCTAAAGTTTAAAGCAGAAATAGGGACACTTTTGAAATTTTCATTTTTGACCAATTCGATAGGTCCGGGGCTTAGGTAAGTTATCATATGTCACAGAACCGTTAAAGCTCCTGTTAAAAAATGATGCTCAGAAGCCAACTTCTGTCACCTCAGTGATACATTTTGGAATGGTACCTAAAGTTTAAAGCAGAAATAGGGGCACTTTTGAAATTTTCATTTTTGACCAATTCGATAGGTCCGGGGCTTAGGTAAGTTATCATATGTCACAAAACCGTTAAAGCTCCTGTTCAAAAATGATGCTCAGAAGCCAACTTCTGTCACCTCAGTGATACATTTTGGAATGGTACCTAAAGTTTAAAGCAGAAATAGGGGCACTTTTGAAATTTTCATTTTTGACCAATTCGATAGGTCCGGGGCTTAGGTAAGTTATCATATGTCACAAAACCGTTAAAGCTCCTGTTCAAAAATTATGCTCCGAAATCAACTTCTGTCACCTCAGTGATACATTTTGGAATGGTACCTAAAGTTTAAAGCAGAAATAGGGGCACTTTTGAAATTTTCATTTTTGACCAATTCGATAGGTCCGGGGCTTAAGTAAGTTATCATATGTCACAGAACCGTTAAAGCTCCTGTTCAAAAATGATGCTCAGAAGCCAACTTCTGTCACCTCAGTGATACATTTTGGAATGGTACCTAAAGTTTAAAGCAGAAATAGGGGCACTTTTGAAATTTTCATTTTTGACCAATTCGATAGATCCGGGGCTTAGGTAAGCTATCATATTTCACAAAACCGTTAAAGCTCCTGTTCAAAAATTATGCTCCGAAATCAACTTCTGTCACCTCAGTGATACATTTTGGAATGGTACCTAAAGTATAAAGCAGAAATAGGGGCACTTTTGAAATTTTCATTTTTGACCAATTCGATAGGTCCGGGGCTTATGTGAGTTATCATATGTCACAGAACCGTTAAAGCTCCTGTTCAAAAATGATGCTCAGAAGCCAACTTCTGTCACCTCAGTGATACATTTTGGAATGGTATCTAAAGTTTAAAGCAGAAATAGGGGCACTTTTGAAATTTTCATTTTTGACCAATTCGATAGGTCCGGGGCTTAGGTAAGTTATCATATGTCACAAAACCGTTAAAGCTCCTGTTCAAAAATGATGCTCCGAAATCAACTTCTGTAACCTCAGTGATACATTTTGGAATGGTACCTAAAGTTTAAAGCAGAAATAGGGGCACTTTTGAAATTTTCATTTTTGACCAATTCGATAGGTCCGGGGCTTAGGTAAGCTATCATATTTCACAAAACCGTTAAAGCTCCTGTTCAAAAATTATGCTCCGAAATCAACTTCTGTCACCTCAGTGATACATTTTGGAATGGTACCTAAAGTTTAAAGCAGAAATAGGGGCACTTTTGAAATTTTCATTTTTGACCAATTCGATAGGTCCGGGGCTTAGGTAAGTTATCATATGTCACAGAACCGTTAAAGCTCCTGTTCAAAAATTATGCTCCGAAATCAACTTCTGTCACCTCAGTGATACATTTTGGAATGGTACCTAAAGTTTAAAGCAGAAATAGGGGCACTTTTGACATTTTCATTTTTGACCAATTCAATAGGTCCGGGGCTTAGGTAAGTTATCATATGTCACAGAACCGTTAAAGCTCCTGTTCAAAAATGATGCTCAGAAGCCAACTTCTGTCACCTCAGTGATACATTTTGGAATGGTACCTAAAGTTTAAAGCAGAAATAGGGGCACTTTTGAAATTTTCATTTTTGACCAATTCGATAGGTCCGGGGCTTAGGTAAGCTATCATATTTCACAAAACCGTTAAAGCTCCTGTTCAAAAATTATGCTTCGAAATCAACTTCTGTCACCTCAGTGATACATTTTGGAATGGTACCTAAAGTTTAAAGCAGAAATAGGGGCACTTTTGAAATTTTCATTTTTGACCAATTCGATAGGTCCGGGGCTTATGTAAGTTATCATATGTCACAGAACCGTTAAAGCTCCTGTTCAAAAATGATGCTCAGAAGCCAACTTCTGTCACCTCAGTGATACATTTTGGAATGGTACCTAAAGTTTAAAGCAGAAATAGGGGCACTTTTGAAATTTTCATTTTTGACCAATTCGATAGGTCCGGGGCTTAGGTAAGCTATCATATTTCACAAAACCGTTAAAGCTCCTGTTCAAAAATGATGCTCCGAAATCAACTTCTGTCACCTCAGTGATACATTTTGAAATGGTACCTAAAGTTTAAAGCAGAAATAGGGGCACTTTTGAAATTTTCATTTTTGACCAATTCGATAGGTCCGGGGCTTAGGTAAGTTATCATATGTCACAGAACCGTTAAAGCTCCTGTTCAAAAATGATGCTCATAAGCCAACTTCTGTCACCTCAGTGATACATTTTGGAATGGTACCTAAAGTTTAAAGCAGAAATAGGGACACTTTTGAAATTTTCATTTTTGACCAATTCGATAGGTCCGGGGCTTAGGTAAGTTATCATATGTCACAAAACCGTTAAAGCTACTGTTCAAAAATGATGCTCCGAAATCAACTTCTGTCACCTCAGTGATACATTTTGGAATGGTACCTAAAGTTTAAAGCAGAAATAGGGGCACTTTTGAAATTTTCATTTTTGACCAATTCGATAGGTCCGGGGCTTAGGTAAGCTATCATATTTCACAACACCGTTAAAGCTCCTGTTCAAAAATTATGCTCCGAAATCAACTTCTGTCACCTCAGTGATACATTTTGGAATGGTACCTAAAGTTTAAAGCAGAAATAGGGGCACTTTTGAAATTTTCATTTTTGACCAATTCGATAGGTCCGGGGCTTAGGTAAGCTATCATATTTCACAACACCGTTAAAGCTCCTGTTCAAAAATTATGCTCCGAAATCAACTTCTGTCACCTCAGTGATACATTTTGGAATGGTACCTAAAGTTTAAAGCAGAAAAAGGGGCACTTTTGAAATTTTCATTTTTGACCAATTCGATAGGTCCGGGGCTTAGGTAAGTTATCATATGTCACAGAACCGTTAAAGCTCCTGTTCAAAAATGATGCTCAGAAGCCAACTTCTGTCACCTCAGTGATACATTTTGGAATGGTACCTAAAGTTTAAAGCAGAAATAGGGGCACTTTTGAAATTTTCATTTTTGACCAATTCGATAGGTCCGGGGCTTAGGTAAGTTATCATATGTCACAAAACCGTTAAAGCTCCTGTTCAAAAATTATGCTCAGAAGCCAACTTCTGTCACCTCAGTGATACATTTTGGAATGGTACCTAAAGTTTAAAGCAGAAATAGGGACACTTTTGAAATTTTCATTTTTGACCAATTCGATAGGTCCGGGGCTTAGGTAAGTTATCATATGTCACAGAACCGTTAAAGCTCCTGTTAAAAAATGATGCTCAGAAGCCAACTTCTGTCACCTCAGTGATACATTTTGGAATGGTACCTAAAGTTTAAAGCAGAAATAGGGGCACTTTTGAAATTTTCATTTTTGACCAATTCGATAGGTCCGGGGCTTAGGTAAGCTATCATATTTCACAAAACCGTTAAAGCTCCTGTTCAAAAATTATGCTCCGAAATCAACTTCTGTCACCTCAGTGATACATTTTGGAATGGTACCTAAAGTTTAAAGCAGAAATAGGGGCACTTTTGAAATTTTCATTTTTGACCAATTCGATAGGTCCGGGGCTTAGGTAAGTTATCATATGTCACAGAACCGTTAAAGCTCCTGTTCAAAAATGATGCTCAGAAGCCAACTTCTGTCACCTCAGTGATACATTTTGGAATGGTACCTAAAGTTTAAAGCAGAAATAGGGGCACTTTTGAAATTTTCATTTTTGACCAATTCGATAGGTCCGGGGCTTAGGTAAGTTATCATATGTCACAAAACCGTTAAAGCTCCTGTTCAAAAATTATGCTCCGAAATCAACTTCTGTCACCTCAGTGATACATTTTGGAATGGTACCTAAAGTTTAAAGCAGAAATAGGGGCACTTTTGAAATTTTCATTTTTGACCAATTCAATAGGTCCGGGGCTTAGGTAAGTTATCATATGTCACAGAACCGTTAAAGCTCCTGTTAAAAAATGATGCTCAGAAGCCAACTTCTGTCACCTCAGTGATACATTTTGGAATGGTACCTAAAGTTTAAAGCAGAAATAGGGGCACTTTTGAAATTTTCATTTTTGACCAATTCGATAGGTCCGGGGCTTAGGTAAGCTATCATATTTCACAAAACCGTTAAAGCTCCTGTTCAAAAATTATGCTCCGAAATCAACTTCTGTCACCTCAGTGATACATTTTGGAATGGTACCTAAAGTTTAAAGCAGAAATAGGGGCACTTTTGAAATTTTCATTTTTGACCAATTCGATAGGTCCGGGGCTTAGGTAAGTTATCATATGTCACAGAACCGTTAAAGCTCCTGTTCAAAAATGATGCTCAGAAGCCAACTTCTGTCACCTCAGTGATACATTTTGGAATGGTACCTAAAGTTTAAAGCAGAAATAGGGGCACTTTTGAAATTTTCATTTTTGACCAATTCGATAGGTCCGGGGCTTAGGTAAGTTATCATATGTCACAAAACCGTTAAAGCTCCTGTTCAAAAATTATGCTCCGAAATCAACTTCTGTCACCTCAGTGATACATTTTGGAATGGTACCTAAAGTTTAAAGCAGAAATAGGGGCACTTTTGAAATTTTCATTTTTGACCAATTCGATAGGTCCGGGGCTTAGGTAAGCTATCATATTTCACAAAACCGTTAAAGCTCCTGTTCAAAAATTATGCTCCGAAATCAACTTCTGTCACCTCAGTGATACATTTTGGAATGGTACCTAAAGTTTAAAGCAGAAATAGGGGCACTTTTGAAATTTTCATTTTTGACCAATTCGATAGGTCCGGGGCTTAGGTAAGTTATCATATGTCACAGAACCGTTAAAGCTCCTGTTCAAAAATGATGCTCAGAAGCCAACTTCTGTCACCTCAGTGATACATTTTGGAATGGTACCTAAAGTTTAAAGCAGAAATAGGGGCACTTTTGAAATTTTCATTTTTGACCAATTCGATAGGTCCGGGGCTTAGGTAAGTTATCATATGTCACAAAACCGTTAAAGCTCCTGTTCAAAAATGATGCTCAGAAGCCAACTTCTGTCACCTCAGTGATACATTTTGGAATGGTACCTAAAGTTTAAAGCAGAAATAGGGGCACTTTTGAAATTTTCATTTTTGACCAATTCGATAGGTCCGGGGCTTAGGTAAGTTATCATATGTCACAAAACCGTTAAAGCTCCTGTTCAAAAATGATGCTCAGAAGCCAACTTCTGTCACCTCAGTGATACATTTTGGAATGGTACCTAAAGTTTAAAGCAGAAATAGGGGCACTTTTGAAATTTTCATTTTTGACCAATTCGATAGGTCCGGGGCTTAGGTAAGTTATCATATGTCACAAAACCGTTAAAGCTCCTGTTCAAAAATGATGCTCAGAAGCCAACTTCTGTCACCTCAGTGATACATTTTGGAATGGTACCTAAAGTTTAAAGCAGAAATAGGGGCACTTTTGAAATTTTCATTTTTGACCAATTCGATAGGTCCGGGGCTTAGGTAAGTTATCATATGTCACAAAACCGTTAAAGCTCCTGTTCAAAAATGATGCTCAGAAGCCAACTTCTGTCACCTCAGTGATACATTTTGGAATGGTACCTAAAGTTTAAAGCAGAAATAGGGGCACTTTTGAAATTTTCATTTTTGACCAATTCGATAGGTCCGGGGCTTAGGTAAGTTATCATATGTCACAAAACTGGTATAGCTTCTGTTCAAAAATTATGCTCTGAAATAAACTTCTGTCACCTCAGTGATACATTTTGGAATGGTACCTAAAGTTTAAAGCAGAAATAGGGGCACTTTTGAAATTTTCATTTTTGACCAATTCGATAGGTCCGGGGCTTAGGTAAGTTATCATATGTCACAAAACCGTTAAAGCTCCTGTTCAAAAATTATGCTCAGAAGCCAACTTCTGTCACCTCAGTGATACATTTTGGAATGGTACCTAAAGTTTAAAGCAGAAATAAGGGCACTTTTGAAATTTTCATTTTTGACCAATTCGATAGGTCCGGGGCTTATGTAAGTTATCATATGTCACAGAACCGTTAAAGCTCCTGTTCAAAAATTATGCTCCGAAATCAACTTCTGTCACCTCAGTGATACATTTTGGAATGGTACCTAAAGTTTAAAGCAGAAATAGGGGCACTTTGAAATTTTCATTTTTGACCAATTCGATAGGTCCGGGGCTTAGGTAAGTTATCATATGTCACAGAACCGTTAAAGCTCCTGTTCAAAAATGATGCTCAGAAGCCAACTTCTGTCACCTCAGTGATACATTTTGGAATGGTACCTAAAGTTTAAAGCAGAAATAGGGGCACTTTTGAAATTTTCATTTTTGACCAATTCGATAGGTCCGGGGCTTAGGTAAGCTATCATATTTCACAAAACCGTTAAAGCTCCTGTTCAAAAATTATGCTCCGAAATCAACTTCTGTCACCTCAGTGATACATTTTGGAATGGTACCTAAAGTTTAAAGCAGAAATAGGGGCACTTTTGAAATTTTCATTTTTGACCAATTCGATAGGTCCGGGGCTTAGGTAAGTTATCATATGTCACAGAACCGTTAAAGCTCCTGTTCAAAAATGATGCTCAGAAGCCAACTTCTGTCACCTCAGTGATACATTTTGGAATGGTACCTAAAGTTTAAAGCAGAAATAGGGGCACTTTTGAAATTTTCATTTTTGACCAATTCGATAGGTCCGGGGCTTAGGTAAGTTATCATATGTCACAAAACCGTTAAAGCTCCTGTTCAAAAATGATGCTCAGAAGCCAACTTCTGTCACCTCAGTGATACATTTTGGAATGGTACCTAAAGTTTAAAGCAGAAATAGGGGCACTTTTGAAATTTTCATTTTTGACCAATTCGATAGGTCCGGGGCTTAGGTAAGTTATCATATGTTACAAAACCGTTAAAGCTCCTGTTCAAAAATGATGCTCAGAAGCCAACTTCTGTCACCTCAGTGATACATTTTGGAATGGTACCTAAAGTTTAAAGCAGAAATAGGGGCACTTTTGAAATTTTCATTTTTGACCAATTCGATAGGTCCGGGGCTTAGGTAAGTTATCATATGTCACAAAACCGTTAAAGCTCCTGTTCAAAAATTATGCTCCGAAATCAACTTCTGTCACCTCAGTGATACATTTTGGAATGGTACCTAAAGTTTAAAGCAGAAATAGGGGCACTTTTGAAATTTTCATTTTTGACCAATTCGATAGGTCCGGGGCTTAAGTAAGTTATCATATGTCACAGAACCGTTAAAGCTCCTGTTCAAAAATGATGCTCAGAAGCCAACTTCTGTCACCTCAGTGATACATTTTGGAATGGTACCTAAAGTTTAAAGCAGAAATAGGGGCACTTTTGAAATTTTCATTTTTGACCAATTCGATAGATCCGGGGCTTAGGTAAGCTATCATATTTCACAAAACCGTTAAAGCTCCTGTTCAAAAATTATGCTCCGAAATCAACTTCTGTCACCTCAGTGATACATTTTGGAATGGTACCTAAAGTTTAAAGCAGAAATAGGGGCACTTTTGAAATTTTCATTTTTGACCAATTCGATAGGTCCGGGGCTTATGTGAGTTATCATATGTCACAGAACCGTTAAAGCTCCTGTTCAAAAATGATGCTCAGAAGCCAACTTCTGTCACCTCAGTGATACATTTTGGAATGGTATCTAAAGTTTAAAGCAGAAATAGGGGCACTTTTGAAATTTTCATTTTTGACCAATTCGATAGGTCCGGGGCTTAGGTAAGTTATCATATGTCACAAAACCGTTAAAGCTCCTGTTCAAAAATGATGCTCCGAAATCAACTTCTGTAACCTCAGTGATACATTTTGGAATGGTACCTAAAGTTTAAAGCAGAAATAGGGGCACTTTTGAAATTTTCATTTTTGACCAATTCGATAGGTCCGGGGCATAGGTAAGCTATCATATTTCACAAAACCGTTAAAGCTCCTGTTCAAAAATTATGCTCCGAAATCAACTTCTGTCACCTCAGTGATACATTTTGGAATGGTACCTAAAGTTTAAAGCAGAAATAGGGGCACTTTTGAAATTTTCATTTTTGACCAATTCGATAGGTCCGGGGCTTAGGTAAGTTATCATATGTCACAGAACCGTTAAAGCTCCTGTTCAAAAATGATGCTCAGAAGCCAACTTCTGTCACCTCAGTGATACATTTTGGAATGGTACCTAAAGTTTAAAGCAGAAATAGGGGCACTTTTGAAATTTTAATTTTTGACCAATTCGATAGGTCCGGGGCTTAGGTAAGTTATCATATGTCACAGAACCGTTAAAGCTCCTGTTCAAAAATGATGCTCAGAAGCCAACTTCTGTCACCTCAGTGATACATTTTGGAATGGTACCTAAAGTTTAAAGCAGAAATAGGGGCACTTTTGAAATTTTCATTTTTGACCAATTCGATAGGTCCGGGGCTTAGGTAAGCTATCATATTTCACAAAACCGTTAAAGCTCCTGTTCAAAAATTATGCTCCGAAATCAACTTCTGTCACCTCAGTGATACATTTTGGAATGGTACCTAAAGTTTAAAGCAGAAATAGGGGCACTTTTGAAATTTTCATTTTTGACCAATTCGATAGGTCCGGGGCTTAGGTAAGTTATCATATGTCACAGAACCGTTAAAGCTCCTGTTCAAAAATTATGCTCCGAAATCAACTTCTGTCACCTCAGTGATACATTTTGGAATGGTACCTAAAGTTTAAAGCAGAAATAGGGGCACTTTTGAAATTTTCATTTTTGACCAATTCAATAGGTCCGGGGCTTAGGTAAGTTATCATATGTCACAGAACCGTTAAAGCTCCTGTTCAAAAATGATGCTCAGAAGCCAACTTCTGTCACCTCAGTGATACATTTTGGAATGGTACCTAAAGTTTAAAGCAGAAATAGGGGCACTTTTGAAATTTTCATTTTTGACCAATTCGATAGGTCCGGGGCTTAGGTAAGCTATCATATTTCACAAAACCGTTAAAGCTCCTGTTCAAAAATTATGCTTCGAAATCAACTTCTGTCACCTCAGTGATACATTTTGGAATGGTACCTAAAGTTTAAAGCAGAAATAGGGGCACTTTTGAAATTTTCATTTTTGACCAATTCGATAGGTCCGGGGCTTATGTAAGTTATCATATGTCACAGAACCGTTAAAGCTCCTGTTCAAAAATGATGCTCAGAAGCCAACTTCTGTCACCTCAGTGATACATTTTGGAATGGTACCTAAAGTTTAAAGCAGAAATAGGGGCACTTTTGAAATTTTCATTTTTGACCAATTCGATAGGTCCGGGGCTTAGGTAAGCTATCATATTTCACAAAACCGTTAAAGCTCCTGTTCAAAAATGATGCTCCGAAATCAACTTCTGTCACCTCAGTGATACATTTTGAAATGGTACCTAAAGTTTAAAGCAGAAATAGGGGCACTTTTGAAATTTTCATTTTTGACCAATTCGATAGGTCCGGGGCTTAGGTAAGTTATCATATGTCACAGAACCGTTAAAGCTCCTGTTCAAAAATGATGCTCATAAGCCAACTTCTGTCACCTCAGTGATACATTTTGGAATGGTACCTAAAGTTTAAAGCAGAAATAGGGACACTTTTGAAATTTTCATTTTTGACCAATTCGATAGGTCCGGGGCTTAGGTAAGTTATCATATGTCACAAAACCGTTAAAGCTACTGTTCAAAAATGATGCTCCGAAATCAACTTCTGTCACCTCAGTGATACATTTTGGAATGGTACCTAAAGTTTAAAGCAGAAATAGGGGCACTTTTGAAATTTTCATTTTTGACCAATTCGATAGGTCCGGGGCTTAGGTAAGCTATCATATTTCACAACACCGTTAAAGCTCCTGTTCAAAAATTATGCTCCGAAATCAACTTCTGTCACCTCAGTGATACATTTTGGAATGGTACCTAAAGTTTAAAGCAGAAATAGGGGCACTTTTGAAATTTTCATTTTTGACCAATTCGATAGGTCCGGGGCTTAGGTAAGCTATCATATTTCACAACACCGTTAAAGCTCCTGTTCAAAAATTATGCTCCGAAATCAACTTCTGTCACCTCAGTGATACATTTTGGAATGGTACCTAAAGTTTAAAGCAGAAAAAGGGGCACTTTTGAAATTTTCATTTTTGACCAATTCGATAGGTCCGGGGCTTAGGTAAGTTATCATATGTCACAGAACCGTTAAAGCTCCTGTTCAAAAATGATGCTCAGAAGCCAACTTCTGTCACCTCAGTGATACATTTTGGAATGGTACCTAAAGTTTAAAGCAGAAATAGGGGCACTTTTGAAATTTTCATTTTTGACCAATTCGATAGGTCCGGGGCTTAGGTAAGTTATCATATGTCACAAAACCGTTAAAGCTCCTGTTCAAAAATGATGCTCAGAAGCCAACTTCTGTCACCTCAGTGATACATTTTGGAATGGTACCTAAAGTTTAAAGCAGAAATAGGGACACTTTTGAAATTTTCATTTTTGACCAATTCGATAGGTCCGGGGCTTAGGTAAGTTATCATATGTCACAGAACCGTTAAAGCTCCTGTTAAAAAATGATGCTCAGAAGCCAACTTCTGTCACCTCAGTGATACATTTTGGAATGGTACCTAAAGTTTAAAGCAGAAATAGGGGCACTTTTGAAATTTTCATTTTTGACCAATTCGATAGGTCCGGGGCTTAGGTAAGCTATCATATTTCACAAAACCGTTAAAGCTCCTGTTCAAAAATTATGCTCCGAAATCAACTTCTGTCACCTCAGTGATACATTTTGGAATGGTACCTAAAGTTTAAAGCAGAAATAGGGGCACTTTTGAAATTTTCCTTTTTGACCAATTCGATAGGTCCGGGGCTTAGGTAAGTTATCATATGTCACAGAACCGTTAAAGCTCCTGTTCAAAAATGATGCTCAGAAGCCAACTTCTGTCACCTCAGTGATACATTTTGGAATGGTACCTAAAGTTTAAAGCAGAAATAGGGGCACTTTTGAAATTTTCATTTTTGACCAATTCGATAGGTCCGGGGCTTAGGTAAGTTATCATATGTCACAAAACCGTTAAAGCTCCTGTTCAAAAATTATGCTCCGAAATCAACTTCTGTCACCTCAGTGATACATTTTGGAATGGTACCTAAAGTTTAAAGCAGAAATAGGGGCACTTTTGAAATTTTCATTTTTGACCAATTCAATAGGTCCGGGGCTTAGGTAAGTTATCATATGTCACAGAACCGTTAAAGCTCCTGTTCAAAAATGATGCTCAGAAGCCAACTTCTGTCACCTCAGTGATACATTTTGGAATGGTACCTAAAGTTTAAAGCAGAAATAGGGGCACTTTTGAAATTTTCATTTTTGACCAATTCGATAGGTCCGGGGCTTAGGTAAGCTATCATATTTCACAAAACCGTTAAAGCTCCTGTTCAAAAATTATGCTTCGAAATCAACTTCTGTCACCTCAGTGATACATTTTGGAATGGTACCTAAAGTTTAAAGCAGAAATAGGGGCACTTTTGAAATTTTCATTTTTGACCAATTCGATAGGTCCGGGGCTTATGTAAGTTATCATATGTCACAGAACCGTTAAAGCTCCTGTTCAAAAATGATGCTCAGAAGCCAACTTCTGTCACCTCAGTGATACATTTTGGAATGGTACCTAAAGTTTAAAGCAGAAATAGGGGCACTTTTGAAATTTTCATTTTTGACCAATTCGATAGGTCCGGGGCTTAGGTAAGCTATCATATTTCACAAAACCGTTAAAGCTCCTGTTCAAAAATGATGCTCCGAAATCAACTTCTGTCACCTCAGTGATACATTTTGAAATGGTACCTAAAGTTTAAAGCAGAAATAGGGGCACTTTTGAAATTTTCATTTTTGACCAATTCGATAGGTCCGGGGCTTAGGTAAGTTATCATATGTCACAGAACCGTTAAAGCTCCTGTTCAAAAATGATGCTCATAAGCCAACTTCTGTCACCTCAGTGATACATTTTGGAATGGTACCTAAAGTTTAAAGCAGAAATAGGGACACTTTTGAAATTTTCATTTTTGACCAATTCGATAGGTCCGGGGCTTAGGTAAGTTATCATATGTCACAAAACCGTTAAAGCTCCTGTTCAAAAATTATGCTCCGAAATCAACTTCTGTCACCTCAGTGATACATTTTGGAATGGTACCTAAAGTTTAAAGCAGAAATAGGGGCACTTTTGAAATTTTCATTTTTGACCAATTCGATAGGTCCGGGGCTTAGGTAAGCTATCATATTTCACAACACCGTTAAAGCTCCTGTTCAAAAATTATGCTCCGAAATCAACTTCTGTCACCTCAGTGATACATTTTGGAATGGTACCTAAAGTTTAAAGCAGAAAAAGGGGCACTTTTGAAATTTTCATTTTTGACCAATTCGATAGGTCCGGGGCTTAGGTAAGTTATCATATGTCACAGAACCGTTAAAGCTCCTGTTCAAAAATGATGCTCAGAAGCCAACTTCTGTCACCTCAGTGATACATTTTGGAATGGTACCTAAAGTTTAAAGCAGAAATAGGGGCACTTTTGAAATTTTCATTTTTGACCAATTCGATAGGTCCGGGGCTTAGGTAAGTTATCATATGTCACAAAACCGTTAAAGCTCCTGTTCAAAAATGATGCTCAGAAGCCAACTTCTGTCACCTCAGTGATACATTTTGGAATGGTACCTAAAGTTTAAAGCAGAAATAGGGACACTTTTGAAATTTTCATTTTTGACCAATTCGATAGGTCCGGGGCTTAGGTAAGTTATCATATGTCACAGAACCGTTAAAGCTCCTGTTAAAAAATGATGCTCAGAAGCCAACTTCTGTCACCTCAGTGATACATTTTGGAATGGTACCTAAAGTTTAAAGCAGAAATAGGGGCACTTTTGAAATTTTCATTTTTGACCAATTCGATAGGTCCGGGGCTTAGGTAAGCTATCATATTTCACAAAACCGTTAAAGCTCCTGTTCAAAAATTATGCTCCGAAATCAACTTCTGTCACCTCAGTGATACATTTTGGAATGGTACCTAAAGTTTAAAGCAGAAATAGGGGCACTTTTGAAATTTTCCTTTTTGACCAATTCGATAGGTCCGGGGCTTAGGTAAGTTATCATATGTCACAGAACCGTTAAAGCTCCTGTTCAAAAATGATGCTCAGAAGCCAACTTCTGTCACCTCAGTGATACATTTTGGAATGGTACCTAAAGTTTAAAGCAGAAATAGGGGCACTTTTGAAATTTTCATTTTTGACCAATTCGATAGGTCCGGGGCTTAGGTAAGTTATCATATGTCACAAAACCGTTAAAGCTCCTGTTCAAAAATTATGCTCCGAAATCAACTTCTGTCACCTCAGTGATACATTTTGGAATGGTACCTAAAGTTTAAAGCAGAAATAGGGGCACTTTTGAAATTTTCATTTTTGACCAATTCAATAGGTCCGGGGCTTAGGTAAGTTATCATATGTCACAGAACCGTTAAAGCTCCTGTTCAAAAATGATGCTCAGAAGCCAACTTCTGTCACCTCAGTGATACATTTTGGAATGGTACCTAAAGTTTAAAGCAGAAATAGGGGCACTTTTGAAATTTTCATTTTTGACCAATTCGATAGGTCCGGGGCTTAGGTAAGCTATCATATTTCACAAAACCGTTAAAGCTCCTGTTCAAAAATTATGCTTCGAAATCAACTTCTGTCACCTCAGTGATACATTTTGGAATGGTACCTAAAGTTTAAAGCAGAAATAGGGGCACTTTTGAAATTTTCATTTTTGACCAATTCGATAGGTCCGGGGCTTATGTAAGTTATCATATGTCACAGAACCGTTAAAGCTCCTGTTCAAAAATGATGCTCAGAAGCCAACTTCTGTCACCTCAGTGATACATTTTGGAATGGTACCTAAAGTTTAAAGCAGAAATAGGGGCACTTTTGAAATTTTCATTTTTGACCAATTCGATAGGTCCGGGGCTTAGGTAAGCTATCATATTTCACAAAACCGTTAAAGCTCCTGTTCAAAAATGATGCTCCGAAATCAACTTCTGTCACCTCAGTGATACATTTTGAAATGGTACCTAAAGTTTAAAGCAGAAATAGGGGCACTTTTGAAATTTTCATTTTGACCAATTCGATAGGTCCGGGGCTTAGGTAAGTTATCATATGTCACAGAACCGTTAAAGCTCCTGTTCAAAAATGATGCTCATAAGCCAACTTCTGTCACCTCAGTGATACATTTTGGAATGGTACCTAAAGTTTAAAGCAGAAATAGGGACACTTTTGAAATTTTCATTTTTGACCAATTCGATAGGTCCGGGGCTTAGGTAAGTTATCATATGTCACAAAACCGTTAAAGCTACTGTTCAAAAATGATGCTCCGAAATCAACTTCTGTCACCTCAGTGATACATTTTGGAATGGTACCTAAAGTTTAAAGCAGAAATAGGGGCACTTTTGAAATTTTCATTTTTGACCAATTCGATAGGTCCGGGGCTTAGGTAAGCTATCATATTTCACAAAACCGTTAAAGCTCCTGTTCAAAAATTATGCTCCGAAATCAACTTCTGTCACCTCAGTGATACATTTTGGAATGGTACCTAAAGTTTAAAGCAGAAAAAGGGGCACTTTTGAAATTTTCATTTTTGACCAATTCGATAGGTCCGGGGCTTAGGTAAGTTATCATATGTCACAGAACCGTTAAAGCTCCTGTTCAAAAATGATGCTCAGAAGCCAACTTCTGTCACCTCAGTGATACATTTTGGAATGGTACCTAAAGTTTAAAGCAGAAATAGGGGCACTTTTGAAATTTTCATTTTTGACCAATTCGATAGGTCCGGGGCTTAGGTAAGCTATCATATTTCACAAAACCGTTAAAGCTCCTGTTCAAAAATTATGCTTCGAAATCAACTTCTGTCACCTCAGTGATACATTTTGGAATGGTACCTAAAGTTTAAAGCAGAAATAGGGGCACTTTTGAAATTTTCATTTTTGACCAATTCGATAGGTCCGGGGCTTATGTAAGTTATCATATGTCACAGAACCGTTAAAGCTCCTGTTCAAAAATGATGCTCAGAAGCCAACTTCTGTCACCTCAGTGATACATTTTGGAATGGTACCTAAAGTTTAAAGCAGAAATAGGGGCACTTTTGAAATTTTCATTTTTGACCAATTCGATAGGTCCGGGGCTTAGGTAAGCTATCATATTTCACAAAACCGTTAAAGCTCCTGTTCAAAAATGATGCTCCGAAATCAACTTCTGTCACCTCAGTGATACATTTTGAAATGGTACCTAAAGTTTAAAGCAGAAATAGGGGCACTTTTGAAATTTTCATTTTTGACCAATTCGATAGGTCCGGGGCTTAGGTAAGTTATCATATGTCACAGAACCGTTAAAGCTCCTGTTCAAAAATGATGCTCATAAGCCAACTTCTGTCACCTCAGTGATACATTTTGGAATGGTACCTAAAGTTTAAAGCAGAAATAGGGACACTTTTGAAATTTTCATTTTTGACCAATTCGATAGGTCCGGGGCTTAGGTAAGTTATCATATGTCACAAAACCGTTAAAGCTACTGTTCAAAAATGATGCTCCGAAATCAACTTCTGTCACCTCAGTGATACATTTTGGAATGGTACCTAAAGTTTAAAGCAGAAATAGGGGCACTTTTGAAATTTTCATTTTTGACCAATTCGATAGGTCCGGGGCTTAGGTAAGCTATCATATTTCACAAAACCGTTAAAGCTCCTGTTCAAAAATTATGCTCCGAAATCAACTTCTGTCACCTCAGTGATACATTTTGGAATGGTACCTAAAGTTTAAAGCAGAAAAAGGGGCACTTTTGAAATTTTCATTTTTGACCAATTCGATAGGTCCGGGGCTTAGGTAAGTTATCATATGTCACAGAACCGTTAAAGCTCCTGTTCAAAAATGATGCTCAGAAGCCAACTTCTGTCACCTCAGTGATACATTTTGGAATGGTACCTAAAGTTTAAAGCAGAAATAGGGGCACTTTTGAAATTTTCATTTTTGACCAATTCGATAGGTCCGGGGCTTAGGTAAGCTATCATATTTCACAAAACCGTTAAAGCTCCTGTTCAAAAATTATGCTCCGAAATCAACTTCTGTCACCTCAGTGATACATTTTGGAATGGTACCTAAAGTTTAAAGCAGAAATAGGGGCACTTTGAAATTTTCATTTTTGACCAATTCGATAGGTCCGGGGCTTAGGTAAGTTATCATATGTCACAGAACCGTTAAAGCTCCTGTTCAAAAATGATGCTCAGAAGCCAACTTCTGTCACCTCAGTGATACATTTTGGAATGGTACCTAAAGTTTAAAGCAGAAATAGGGGCACTTTTGAAATTTTCATTTTTGACCAATTCGATA